>NW_028187066.1:3434694-3510150 GCF_003343005.1 Rhea americana | reverse complement strand
ACATAGGGGAGGGAAACCACTGTCTTAGTCTCCGGGTCACATAATCCCATGGTTGTTTTAAACAATTAAAGCAGATTGCTTTCTTTCTGTGTGTTCTAGTAAAACAGTGTTTTCAGCCAGCAGATATTCAGTTTTCCTGGTTAGTTTTTGGATTCTGGCCACCTGTGATTAGTGACCTATTTCGCTGCAGTGAGATCAGCTATGTCTGCAGGACCCTGAATCAGCAGATCCGTCCTCATTGCCGGCGCTGCGTGCCGGAGCGCACAGCCCGCCTGGCGTCTGGGAGCCSCTCCACGCATGGGGCTGCTGGCAAGGGCCGTCAGCCAGAGGGGAGCCACACTGGGACCCGGGCGAACGGGACCACCGGCCTCCACCACACGCCAGCAGCTGATGCTGCTGAGCCTGAAGCTYTCTTTGTCTAATTAAAAGGGCCTAAAAATAGAAGAAGCCTGTGCTGTTTCTGGAAATTGTAATCCTTCCTGGATAATGATGYTAGAAAAAATAGAAGGGGCAAAAAGAGCAGCCAGAGAAAGGTCTGGAGCTTTAGCTTCAGATCTGCAACGGGCACCTGTGGTAGATGTTTATGCCCATGGAAAAAGTGTATCATATCCCACAGCTTGTCGGCGCTGTGCTAATTGTCATTTCCTAATGCAGTCTTGAGGTCACCTCCCAAGTCTTTGGCTGCCGCTTGCTGCCAGAGCCCAGYGTGGCATCCTTGCCAGTCTGCCAGTGCTACTCGGACCTGCCTGCGTGCGGCTGGGCATGGCCTCCTTGAGCAGCCGAGGCTGGAGGGGGCCCAGCGGTCGTCGGGTCCAGCTCTCCACTTGGAGCGGGGACAACGGAGACCAGTGGCTCAAGGACCGGTTTTGGTGACTCGGGGTTAAGTGTGATATGTCCAGGAACTGTCCTCCTGATGAAATCTGTTTTGATTAAAGATGGGTTTTTTTAAAGCTGGATTTAAAAGATACCATTGTACATGTAGGGTGGTAATGGAGACCACGAATCTTCACTCAGCCCCATGCCCGTCAGAGGGGGCGAGCAGGGCAGCAGTCAAAACCAGCGCCCAGGGAGCAGCCAACATCAAGGGAAGGGAAATGAAGAAAGAAACCTCCCAGCAGCTGGGAGAAGGATGGACATCAGCAATAGCTCATTTCCTGCCATCATTCCCTTCTCATCCCATGCCTGTGGCCACAGGGACGCAGTGTCTAGCTTAGAGTGCAGCTCTGCTTCCCTGGAAGCCAGTGGAGCACCTCGGGGTGAAGCGATGGATGGGGGGCCCAGTCTGGTCACGTGGCTGCTGGCAGACATTACAGCCGCGCGTCGCCCAAAGCAGCCTCGTAGCGCTCGGACCGAACCTCCAGGGACACATCTTCTCACCTGGCAGGGTCTGGCTTTCACCCCATGGCGGCTTGGCCACGCCAGCCTCCCTGCTGGTGCAACCTCCATCCCAGCCTTGGAGGCTAAAGTAACTCACTTGCTGGTGTCRGAGCTCCAAAGAGCCATGGTGAACGCTGCGGACCCACTGGGCTTTCAACTGGAACCCCCCCAGGAAGTAGAAACAATGGATTTCCATGAATTTCGTCCAACGACGAACGCAACTTTGTGAAAATCCCCCGTGTGGCACGTTGCCTCTTTCCTTCCCCTCTGCCAYGCGGACGGCGGCCGCTCTTGCTCGTCGCCCTCCCTCTCCACAGCCRCCCCTCCGTGATCCTCGGAGGCCATTGAAATGCCAAAGTTACTCCTGCGAGACGTGAAGGGCCAACGTCGCTGCCAGCACAACTTCCCCGACRCTGGGAGTCCGGGGGATTTAGCTGCTGTAAGAAAGCATCCGAGGTTTTCACATTCGTGCCGTGTCCCCTTAGTGCCGGAGCCGTGCCGGCTTAGCTTTCACGGTGAATGACAAGCTGAAGCGCCTGCCCTCAGGCAGGTGACTGGAGTACGGGGGGTACCATGGAAAGCCGAGCTCCTTCGGAAACGACAGGAATGACTTCATTCGGCTAAAATCCCCAAGGACTCGTTCAGGCAGATGCTGCAGGGAGAAACCCAAAAGCCATTATATATATATATATTAAAAAAAAAAAAGTTATTGAAAGCAGATATGTTGTGGACAGTGAAATACAGCCACAGCTGGGCAGTTGGTGAGTACAGCGCTGTTTACAGCACTTGAGCTGTCCCGTGCCAGCTCACCTCCCCGCTGCCACAGACCTTGGGGAACGTCCTTGAGTCTCCGCGTGCATTTTACAAATAGCTTTGCRGTGACTGAGCGCTCAGGCTTCCCTTCTGGATACAGCACTACTGCATTTTAGCAATTTCTTTGTTGTCTGCTGCCTCCAACAGGATTACTGGAATATTTTCCTCTGTAAGTGGCAAAAGACCTGATGAGAAGAGCTGCCTTTTGTACTCATAAAGGAGAGCAGAATGACCCCAAGGGAAAAAAGCTGAGAGATTTGCAGAAAAGTCAAGTAGAAACTACCACAACTCCAAGTTGAAAAGCATCATCTCCCTTCATAGTTTAATTCTTAATGAAAGCACTGCTTAAAGGCTAAAAAAAGAAAAGTAGCCCCTTTTTGCTTTTTAAAAATAAAACAAAATAGTGCATTCATTCCTCCAAGGTTGCTCTTGGAGGTTTTACTTCTATGAAAGAGCAGAGGAGGTGGGAAGGGATTGCTGTGGGCTGCCTCTCAGGCTCAACCCCCAGGCGCCACCTAATCCGTCTCCATATCCTCACCCATCTGCCAGCACGGCTTCTTTGAACCTGAAGTGCAAAGTCACAAGGTTCCCTAAGATTAATGAAATCTGATCTTAAGTCCAAATTTACAAGGCAGGTCAGACAGATTACTGGGCACTAGAAATGTAGCAGAGTTCTCCTGGCCTTGGAGGGGTGCGACAGCCAAACACAAGCACAGGTGTGAAAGGGTTAACACACGCACATGTGCACACACACACACACACAAAAGGGGGTGATGGAGCAACGATTTTCCTTCCAAAAAGATTTTACATGAAGAACAGTGAGATTGGACAGGGCCAATGTATGAGTGATTCTTCGTTTCTGCGTTTAGCTCTGATTTTGCCTTGTATGAGCAAAGTGGGATCTGAAGAGACTTGCTGATCTCAGTATTAAGGTGCCCAAGAGCAATGTGTTTAAACAAAGCTGTATTTAGATTAAAACTTATGATCTCTTAACATAAACTAAGCTAAAAATAGCATTGAACACATTTTTTATCATAGCAAAAGCAATTGCGACAAGTTCCTGTCCACCCAGCATCCTTTAGTCGCTCACTATTACGTTACATAATAACAATATTCAGCCGAAAAGCAAAACCGCTTTATTTCAAGTGAGATGAAGGTGTAACAGTAGCTCCAAAAGCTCCAAGAAGACCAAAAAGGAGGATATGTGTGGTGCTGTAGCATTTACTCTGTGAATAAGAGAGAAAAGAGACAGATACAAACCAGAGATCAAGCCCATGGCCTTAATAACCAGGCAGAGGATGATGTGTGATGGGGACACACTCTTTTGGAGATAAGCAAAGGTTTTGTCAGCCCTTAGCACAAGCTGGAAACCCCTCGAGGTCTGCTCTCACTGCTGCACTCAGCAGATGACGGGAGGTGAAGATGACAGCAGCAACGCGCCGCAGCCTGGCTGCGCTCTCGCCCGTCACTCTGGGGGCTGGGAACTAGGCGAAGGGGCCTTGTATCAAGCACGAGGAATACCGTTTTCCTGGCATCTGCAAGAAGGACAGTGGTGAAGAGCTGAAGGAAGAGGAGCAAATTCTGCCTGTGTGAGCGCATCTTTACCTGACTGAAGTGGCATGAAATTACATCCGTGCAATGAAGAACGAGTCCCCAAACCCAAAGCCTCAAAGCCCTGAAAACAGCCTGACTCCRACCAGAGCTGAAGGCCAGTCTGTGTTTGCAGAACGGCCACCTCAAGCCCCTGAATCTGGTCACCTCCAAACTTTCCAACTCAGTTCCAGGAGAGGAAATACTTTGGTCCTTGTGCACAGCTTTGAGAACACTTGCCTTGTACGTGTCTATTTTGAATGGAGCACAGCAGCACTGAGCCGAGTTGTCAGGGTTTCTCCTGTTGTTACTCACTGGGGAAGGGGCAGCTCCCCCAAAGGAGGAAGACAAGCATAGCAGGGCCAGAAATGTGAGGAAAACGTGGCTGACACTCCAAAATACCTCTGCAGGTGAGCACTTCAGCATCTGATCTATTGATTTAAAACACAGCCAACTCTTTGGTTAATAGGAGTAGGGAAAACTCTGTTCCTCACATCTTTCTGTTTAGCTTAGAAGTGACAGAATATGCATTTGACACTTTGACAGTGAAGCAATAAAAATAAGTTTATGAAAGAAATGCTGACACAAATGCTGGCAGCGCTCCTGGGCACCCCTGTAACAAGGGTGCAGTTTATGAGCTGTTACAGCAATTGAACCAGTCCTGGTGAAGGCACATGGCTTCTGCCCACGTGTGAGGCACATTAGTGCTAACTTTTTGCTGCTATCAGTTCTGGAAAAGCTGCTGACAATGTATTTGATCTTAGTGGATCCTAAGCTAGTAGCTAAATGGAAACAGGTAGCTAAAGGCTTACAAGAAAGGAGCTTCATTGCTCCTACAGCAAAACTCCCAGCCTGACACCCGAAGCAGTTTTGTAGCTTTACTACCTTTCCAAATGTTGCTGGGACCATTGACAGTCCTCAGACAATCGTAACAAACCAGCAGATGAAAGYCAAGTAACGCACTCATAGCTGGTGCAAGAACTCCTCTGGTCTCCACCAGCACTGAGCTGATCTGCTGTCATCGGGTCACGTTTCCTGACACCAAAGGGAAACCTCCCAGGAGGTGTTGCAAAGGGAGCTTTCCCCTGTTTGCCTGCTGCAGGAGAGGTGCTACTAGCTTTATAATGCGTGTCAAAGCTAATAAACATTATTTTGCCAGATACAGATGCAGCTGCCTCAGTACCAGACAGCTGTGCATCCCCTCCCTGGGTCAGTGCATCCCAGACAGCAGGATGCTGCCTCCAGGAAAGCTGACTCTTTCCCTTGGCAAAGACATCCCTGGACCAGGCCCCCACATGCGGCAGAGGAGAGGACTAGCAACCCCCAGCATCGCTTCATCCCAGCTCCTCTTCATACCCAACCCTTGCCACCTGCTCTTCTTTGTCACCTTTACTTTTCCTTCCTTATAGCACATCTCTTCCGACCTCTGCCTTCGACCCCCTGGAAAAAGGTAGGGGGCTAAAGCAGCCTTTGCCACTGTCGTATGGTTCACCCCCCCCCCCCCACAGCTGTTTTTCCCCAGACCCGTGTGTTGCAAGGGCTACGGGACAAGAACCATCTGCCCCACTGCGCTCTCACGCTGGGGCGTGTACCCAACTGCTCCTGTTGTAACACACATAATAGGCTTTTCACCAGCGCTGGGGCTGGATTAGCAGCTTTGGAAGCTGCATTCCCCGGTCATCAGGACTGTCAGCTATTTTTATTATTTTTGTTGCAGCATACGGGAATTCCAGCCCACAYGCTAGAGATGGACTTACTTTGTTACACAGCTTCCCACGCCGGTCAAAGACAGTCACCGATTCCCAGGCTGCATCAGTCGATGTGCTGGAAGTTACATGCTCTCTTCAGATCTGACCCCAGGAAAAACAGGAAGAAAACACAGACTTTGATCATCTCTGTACATGTGCAGAGGGCAGGACAATTCAGTGAAGAGCCTCAAAAACATCCAGAAATAGAGCTTGACTCTTAAAGAACAACCACTTCTTCCTAGTAAGTTCTGGTGTGGCTTGGTCCCACATGTGGACACCCCCCGAGGGCTGAGCAGGAGCCACGGGAGCAAAGGAAGGCTCTGGGGTTTACAGCTCGGTGACCGACGCAAGCAGCCCCAGGACAGTGTGCTGTATGTGCTGCATGTCAAATCCTATCCACATTGTACACAGGCCTGGTTCAGCAGCAGCTGAAGGCAAGTCAGCTACTCGCACAAAGCCTGGGAAGAGCCAGCTGCAGAGCCCCAGACGGCCCCACGCCAACACGGCTCCCAGATGTTGGCCTGGGCAAGAAGGAAACGCTGCTGTGCACCTCCTCGATAGTCTGCACTGAGTTTTCAGAAGGATGGCTGAGGTGGGGGTTGTATATATATATGTATATWTATATAAAATGTACATATATTTGTTATTTGTGTAAAATGCTATGTCAAAATATTACATTTGAATACCTTAATTGCATGAACAKATTTGTAATAAATTTGTGTAAAATCCTCCACAGTTTGATACATTAGTCTACAATTTATTAGATTCTTCTCTGTGAATTCAAMTTTTGTTTTTCTGAGGAACAGTGTAGTACTTTCTCTTCCCTCCCACTTCTGGGACCAGAGGGCACTGACTTATCCAGGATTTGTGTAAAATATTGCCTTTGCTGACGGTTTCTGAAAGCAGCTGGAATGAACAAGCGCCGGCTTGTCCTCTTTAAAAGAGCTGGGCTGGGGTGGAGGATGGAGAGAAATCTGATTTTCTGCACCCGTTCCACATCTGTCAATCTGCAACAGACATGAGCAAAAAGTAAGTCACTGACATTAGTTGCAGATACCCCTTGATTTGCCAGTTGGAGCACAGTTTCCCCATCCCCAGCCTCCAAACTCACCTCCTGCCTTTCCTGAAATAACTCGGGAAGGGTTGTGGGGTTTCCTTCCCACATCTGTGCTCCATTTGGTAGGGGTAGGAAACCAAGCCATGGGATTGTGCAGGGCAAGGAAGGCTGCCACACGCCCCAGGGTCTGCAGGCGAGGAGACAGAGCAGCTCTGAGGTGAGGACCCAGCAAAGACAAGACCTTTCTTAGGGCACTAGAGAAGCCTCCCTGATTGAAGCACACAACCTTCAAAAGGGAACAAATGAAAGCCTGCGTCAGAAGGAACTGTTAAAAGAAGCACGCACTCACTTTTTTTTGTCTTCTCTATATTCCTCAGAAATATTTTAATTTGTTTTAAAAGCAGTTGTTGTTTTGATGTGACATGAATATCAGCCTGAGGAGCTAAGAAATTGCCATTTTGGCCAGAAACAAAAGCAAGACAGAAAGATCCTGCAGTACCTTGGAGAGGAGAGCTTTGTAACCTCCTCCTAACGTTCCCTTTTCCTCCAAAAAGGCTCACTCGCCAGCCCCCCGGGCGCTTCCAGCACCGGAGCAGCGGCTCAGAGAGCACTAGAGGTCGCTCCATGCAGGGAAACCCCAGGACAAGCTGCTGCGCGATGCCGGCAAGCCKGAGCACGCTGTCCCTGCTCATGGGAGAGGACCCCCCAAAAAAAAGTCACAAACGCACAGGGGGGTCCAGTAGCCCCAGTAACACGGACAGGGGGTATTGCAGGGACCGACTGCAGGCAACCCCAGGGACGAGGCATCTCGTCCAGAGGCGACCGCTGGCTGCTGAGGTAGCATCCTACGAAAGATGCTCTGCCCCCCYGGCAGTGCACAGCTGATTTCTTGCATTTTTTACTCTGGTGCTGTGCTGCTGACAGGTGCCTGGCCTCGTGCCTGAGCCCCGCAGCACTGACCTTCCCCGCCTCACTCTCCTGCAAGCAGCTGGGACAAGTAGGACACAAACTGGCGAGCACTGGGATTTATTTCATGGGGATGCAGGGATATTGGGAAAAGTACTGGGGCCCACAAGCTTGCTAAGCGTGCACACCTGCCCACRRCACACACCCGTGGTGCCCATGGTGCTGAGGTATCACTYCTGCTCTCTGCTCTCACYGCCCAGCAGAGAAGGGATTTTAAAACTGCTCTTTCRTAGACRTGGTCCAGCCTTTGGTGCGCATCATTTCCTGGCCCCCAAGCTCCTCGGTAAGGTGCAGGTGGCATCTTTGGTCACAGCTGCTCTCCATGCCCTGGCAYATGGCCCAGCACATTAGGTAGGTACCTTCACTTGTGACATATCCTGCAGTCTAAACAGGAAACCTCTCAAAGATGTGGGTACACCAGAGCAGGGCAACACGCCACGGTGTTTCCTGTACTTTTTTTCCTCACGGGGTTCAAAAGTTCTTCCAGTTAAGGAAGGTCTCTGCACGTGTATCATAACCTCCCAGCACTTTTTCCTGAAGTCCAGGCTCTACCCCTTTGGCTAGGTGAAGGAGGTCAAAACTCAAGCTAGAGACCTAGGTATTAGGCCTCTCCTTGTTTTTTAAACAYGACAAGTATTTTCTGTATCTTGAACCTGCTTCCAACCTTCTCCAGTGCTTGCTCATTCCTGCTGCAAAAGTCAAACAAACAGGTGGAGATGACTCTTGCCCATCTCTACTATTTTATGGGCTCCCACCTTGGGGCTTTAACAACATCTGGAAGCATCATGCCCAACATCTCCCTGCCCACAGTAGCACTAACTCAGCAGGTCACTTCAAAGCACAGATCCCCTGGGGATGTTTCCAGTTACCATGCCTTGGCCATGTCCAAACTCCCCTCCCCCCCCTCCACCCAGAACAGCCCAGGAGCACCCTGCTGATCTCTGAGGGGCAAGGTTTACCTCCCACACTGGGGAGGAACCTCACCCTGGCCAGGACACACCTGTACCTAGCACCACTCTCTATGTCACAGCCACACGGCCTGCAGAGAGAGYGAGCCTTCACCTACACTGTTATTCATCTCTGCTCTTCTGCAAAGCCACGGAGGCAGCTTGGGCCAGCCTTCAAACTAGTATCTTCTCATGCAGCTCCCCTGGGGCCCTAGTGTGCCTATAGCTCACAGGCCACATCTGGCAAGAAGATGAGCACYTACCTCTGCAGTCGTGATGTAGACAGGACCAGGTCGCCCACCTTCCCCAGGTGCCAAGACACAATGCCATGCCCATGGCCTTCTTCCACYATCCCAACTCCTTTGGTGCAGTTGRACCTGTTAGGTCCCATACACCAAGCTTGAAACTCATGCTGTGGTTCACAGYATCTTCCTGTAGCATGGTCAGCGCTTCACCCTTCTTTTCAACCCTAGTCCAAAATTTCATGAACCAGTGTTCCGTCCCACCTGTGATTCATCAGGTTGCCGAACCAAGTGYACAGAGTCTCCAAATTGGAAAGAAGCTGTAGGACTTGGAAAGCAGATGCTTTTCTGCCCTGAAAACACCCCAGTCCAGCAGGGCACATACAGCCGGCTGCCACATGCCCCAGTATGGCATGATTCCCGTATTAGCAAGGAACATGGCCAGGAGGCCCGTCAGCTGTTAATACATTACCAGCCAGTACTGGTTTGGCTTCTGTGGRAGGGATACCTCCCTCCCAGGATCCCGAGCTCAGCCCAGCAGCATGTTTACCCTGGCCATGAAAAGGCCCCCTGGGAGCACAGATTTGCAATTGCTTGACCTGGATTCTAACCACCAGCTACATTTGAAACACTCTGCATGTTTTATTTCTTACTGAAACAACAGTAGTTCTATTTTGCAAGATGGCCTATGCTGATGCGATACCATACCTACCCTTTCTAATTAAGAGATATTTTCAAGAGGAGATAAAGCAAATTAGAACAGTAATTAACTGAGAAACAACTTGAGTTGTTCTCCTAATTCCCCATGCAGTGGACAGAAATTGTATTCTAGCTTCCTACAAAATTACATGTACTATATCAAAAATAAATACAATCTAATATTTTAATTGTGTTTTTAGATAAGCATCACAGTTGTAAATCATTTTAATGAATATATGAAAAAGCAGCAAATGCCACATTAACTTTTCATTATCTTTTTAACATCCCTCATGGATAACTCTATTCATTCATGGTATAACAGCCCCCTTTACAATATACAGTAGTTACCTAAAGGAGTGAAGTACTGGGGATGGTTAAGGTGGTCTAGAATAAGAAATGGCTATGCCTTGTTGATCCACTGTTTGTAAAAATAAAGATTATGTATTGTAACAAAAAAAGACTGGGAAGGAAACATGAATAATTTGATCCATTAATCAAAAAGAAGAGGTATTTCTGAGTGCTGTTCCCATAYAGAAAAGTGAATTGTAGAAAACTGAGGGAAGAAAACTTTTCTTGACCAGCTCTTAATCTGAAGACTCTCCTGTTATGGCCACATCATCAGATACATGCAAAAATTAACTGCAAAGGCAAACTAAGCATTGCAATGGGTGGCAACCAGTCAAGCAACCCCAATTCAATTGCCTTCAGGAGGGTAACCATGCCCTAATGACTACTACAGAAACACTTGGGGGAAAAACTCATCAGAATTCCAACACTGACTTTAAACAAGGTCGGGATTTGACTGGCTTTTCTAATCCTTTCTTTTAGAGAAAAACCCCTCTTGAGAGTATTTGTTTATTAGTAATAATTCAGAAAGAAAATTTTGGTGATGGAAAAGGTCTCTGAGCAAAACTCCAGTATGAAACCTCTGCTTCTTTAAAGTGATGGAAGTAAGTATCCCAAGAAACATTCCTACAACAGTTACATTTATTATTTCTGCTTTTACATAGTTTCTTTGMATCTTACTCTAAGATTTATGTTGTAATATTTGTACAGGTAATCAGATTTCACCCACAGGTTCACAATAGCTGAATCAAGTAACAGAAATGGTAAAGAAAAACCTTTTCACTGTACCCTAAGTTATTACGCTTGACTGAAATTGTTTAGAGCCGTCTTTGAGCCATGCAACCAGTAATTCTCTGCTGCACAGACAAGACCTATTTTCCTAGATATAAGCTAAATTATTTATATAATGCACAGAGCATACGAACCATTACCCAATACCTCGGAAACAATAGGACGGAAAGCAGCCAGCATTAATTGATCATCTAACTGTCCAGTTACTCTGTGTGAGCAATTTATGTCAGATGCTATATAATCACACTCTGAAACATTTTCCAGAAATAAATCCTTCATGCAGTGGGAGGCRGTTGTCTTTGGAACTGCCTGTGCAGTGATTTGCCAGCTGTAGCACTTGGGCTGGACACGAGCCAAGTACTCTTCCCCACCAAACAGTGGGGCTTAAATTCATGCACAAACGAACCTGACCGAGGAGCTGAATTAGTAGGCACTATGTTATCTTTCTAAGAGAGGTTTCCAGCAAGGCCGGAGTCTCTGGGAGGCATTAGAGCAGATCTGGCCTGGCTCAGAAGAATCAGTTATTAAAATTACAGCTAGTTTCCAAAACGGTGGTTGCCACTGCAGCCCCTTGCGCAGCAGGGCTCAGCAGGCAGGTTGATTCTCACTCTCTGGTCCCATCCCTGGAGCTGGCTGCTACCAGCCAAGCAGTAGCTGATACAGCCAGACTAACCATCCTGGCAGCTCTGCGGAGGAACTAATCCCACCAGGATTAGTTAGCTCTGTCCCTGCTCATCTCCTTCCTGGGGGCCCAGCTGCCCCAGCGATACACCCGCCGCCCACACAAGCATCCCATTTTAACTCGGCACAAAGGCCGGGTCAAACAAAACGCCAAGGACAGCGTGCCCTCGCACACCGACGCAGTTGGCTCCCGTCCCGCAGCGGCCGGGTGCACGGGAGCACTTCACCCATGAAAGTCACCCAGCACTCCCGGGCAAAACTAGCCCTAACAGCATCAGCACAYCATCTTTCTATCCTGTGTCAGTACAGACACTCTCCATGCAAACATGGTGAGCAATCAATCAATCCAGTTTAAAATTATTTCAGCCAATGAAAATGTTGGGAAATCATCTGGGGTTTCCTCCCTTCCCCCAAGTCAGTCCCCAGTTCTGAGAAACTTCCTGCTACAGCTTTTCTCGGTTCTCTTTAAGCCCCCGCCCCACATAAAGGTTTGGGAAAGCTTTCTTTCCTCTGTCTCAACTTGCTACTCCACCAAAGCAAATACATCAACATCAAAGACCAGCCGCCACTTCAACTTGCAGCCTTCATCTCAATTTTCTTCCGTCTCGCTAAGATTCTTCCTTTTGAAAAGTCAGCCTTGGAGCGTTCGTCAAGCTACAAGGTGCCAAAACGCTCAACACAATGCAAACTGGGTCAATAGATCAACATTATACGTTTTAACTGACATATACAGCATCCATTAAAAGTTTCCATTTATCTACTAGGATAGTGCACTCTTTTTTTTGTTTTGTTTTGTTTTTTTTTTTAACTACATATGCAGGAATGCAGAAAAATCTAACTTGTTTCAAATGCAATGCAAATGTTTGGTTGACCACAGCAGGAAGGTCTGTCGGGAAACAGAACCTTTGTAGTACTTAAAAATAATTGCCCTTTTGCAGCTTTTCCTTGCTGCTCCACTAGATCCTGACAACAGGTCACCTTGATAGGCTGTGCAATTCAGTTAAATCTTTACGATGACAAACTCTTCTTCCCATGTAGGCTGCTAATCCCAGTTTCCCCAGCAGAAACAATCTGAATGGCAAAGGAGGGGACCTCTGCAGGGCTTTGGGAAAGAGTCCTCCAAATGACCTACAGAAGAAATTTCCAAATCTGGGGCCAGCGCTGCATTGCACCAATGCCCTGCTGTATCCCGCCTACTCCCCCACACACCTATCTTCCAGAGGACATACCTTCTGCAAACAGCAGTTAACAGAGAGCAAGCGGACTCATGCAGCACACAGCACTCATCCCTTGGCCGCCTAGGGCAAAACGGATGCAGCCTCCATGGAGCTGGACAGTATGGTGTGAAAGATGTGCATCTTCTCCACCTGGGCCCCTGGCATCTTATCCTCTTCCAAGCCATCCTCTCTTAATAAGAAATACACTCCTTTGCAGAAATATTTTGTGTGACACAACAACAGGCAGCATCTTCTGGGTCTTAGTGGAACGGTTGTCATCTGCCTGCACTTGTTTGCAGGTGACGGTGATGATGGATGTCAGGGACTGCAGAACTTCAGTGAGAGTATTTCAGCCTTCACTTCCACAGATCAAAACAAAATCAAATACGCAAAATTCTACCATGAGGATCACTTTTACAACAGCAGCAAATTTAGTAAAAAAAAAATCTGATGGAAGGTCATATTGAAATCTACCCACAAAAGAACCTTCATCTCTGTTATGGCATTTTTCAGGGTTCCTTTTGAAACGCAGTGGTTGCCCAGCACCATCTTGTAAATGTCCATAAAGTAGAGTGGGAAGGGACATAGCAAGATGCTTCTCTCAAGGGGGAACAACCAAAATATCCCTACAAGCAAAAATGCACATGAAGCATGAATAACTCCTGCTGTTTCCCAACACTGTTCGCATGATGATTACTTAGCCTTGACCAATTTCTCTCTACAGATGTTAACCAAAAAGGATCAGATGGTGATGAGTCTTCCCTTAGAAACTGTGAAATACCTAACGACATTTTAAAGGATTTTCAGAAAGTCCAGAAAAAGGTTGCATGAATGTTCCCTTCACCCTCAACATGATTAACTCATCCCTCACTGAGCTCTAATTTACCTGCGCAAACATTAGCTTTTTGACTTTGTTTTCTGTAGCACACAGGCAATTCTCAGGTGCTGACCACAGAAGTCCATGCAACCCTGAAAGTTCATAGTAGTCTGCTCTCAGGTCTCTCCAAGCCTTTCCAATATAAACCTGTGTTTCCTCGCATTGTTTTCCTGCAAGCAATCTGGAGGGTTTTCTGCCAAAGTATCTTTAATTTCTATTTTTAGCCTGGCTCCCTGAGGACACAGGTCTCAAGCAACTACGTTTTAAGTCTGCTATTCCCTCCCCCCTGCCCCCGACATGCACTTCAGTGCCTTTTGAAGCTATTAGTCATTTCAACCGTATTTGACAGGAGAGGCCTTTGAAGGTATTAAGTTCTTGTGAACTTCATGAAAATAGGCAGCTGAGTTGACCCCAGTGACTGAATGACACCAGGAATTCGATTATGGTATTAAGCACTAGAGAGTCCGCATGAGACAGCTACTCTGGAAGCCCCAAGGGCCAGGAAAAGAAAGATCCCATCTCAAACCTTTCCCAATACTCCCATTGCAAGGTACGAAGGCACGGCCAGCCAGCACGCACGGGCCCCCCACGCTCGGAGGATTTGTCTCATTACTTGCATCTCCCACAGTTTCTGTGTCCATTCGTTGTATTTTTAAATCAGCACATCCTCTCCTCTCTTCCCGCCTCTATCTGTTCCTCATTTTTTGCAAGTCTTTCTATGACTAAATTTTTCCTTTCTTTCCTCATCTTCACCTCCATTCTATTCTTCTTTTATCCTACTAAAAATCTCTTTTGCTACCGATCACAAGGAGAGGACCTCCAAGACCTCTCCTCCACTGATCCTTCCTCCCTATAAAGGTGATTTAATCTAGAACAGGAAATGATGATTATGGAGATTACGTGCAAATATTACAACATTCCTTTTCCCTGTATCTTAGCTTGGAGGCTTTAACTTAATAGAGACTTTGCTAAAATGTAGGAAGAGCTCTGCCTTTTCTGGACTTCCAAGTAGAAAAAAAAGATTGCCCTGCACAAAATTGCAGTTCCACCGCTCTGACAAATGAAAGCTTGAAAAATGAGAGTTAATAAGGACTGCCAAGGGTACTGAACGTAAGATTAAACAGGTYGGCACAGATGTGACTTTAGATTCTTGAGCTCAGACTCCCTTTTGGCAGGAGAACAAATGYACCGGTTTCCACATGAGCTCACCACGCGCTGAGCTCGCCCAGATGGCAGGCGACGCAATGCTCTGGAGTTAACAACCCACCTCCCCACCTCCGCCTCTCCACCGTCTCTGTTTAAAAACAGAGAGGGGAAGTACGTGCAACTTGTAACACGTTGTTTTTAAATAGCTGCCTTTCAGGAGGAGCTGCAGCCTGAAACCTCAYGGCAGCGCACAGACTCAGCTGGTATCTTCACCCGTTACCAGTTCGCATGGGGGAAGGAGGGAGGCTGAGAAAGTTGCTTTTCCACCTCTGTATGTTGTGAGAGAAGAGCAGGGGGTTGCCCTGGTCCCGGCCCCCCTTACACCCGCACAGCATTACCTGTGCCAGCTGCTCCAGCAAGCACCGCTGCTCTCTCCAAGGAGACGAGAACTTCTGGATGCAGTTTTGCAACAATTTGCATTAGAATTATATGTTAATATAAGTCATTTTACCTTTCCGGAGAGCAAAAGCAGGTTAAAGAAGGCAGAGCAGGCATCATCTCCTAACTAACAAGTAAAAATCATACATAGAATACTTTTCAAAATCTTGCTGAAATAAGAACAATGTGATAAGCTGCTGATAACAGTTTTACTCATTTCTCTACTTTTTAGGCTGAGTTTTTAATAAACACCAGTATACATTCAATATTTTGCAGGTTGATACCTTACTGATCTTACTGATCCCACAGGAGTAACTGACCAAGAATATTTATTTTTATGATGATCATGAGAGTAGGAAATGCTTAAGTTCAACTTCTGCCAAGTCGAACTTAGCCCACCAAAAAATTATTTAAAACCCTATATTTTCTTAAGTAGGTATCAAAAGATTAATTGTTAAATTAGAGGCGTTCTTACAAAGAAAAAGGTCACTAGCAATTCTTATCCATTTCATATTTACAATCTCAATGTCCTGACAGAACAAGATGGTTAATAGATTTTTAGGAGTACCATCTTAGGAAACCCCCAAGAAATCTTTTTGAACAGGCCCCATTTATAATCCAAACCATTTAATTTGCATATTGATATATATTGCAAAATACATCAAGCCAGTAGCTGAACACCAACTTATTTCCATTTATCACATCTAGCTGGACATGCACTTATTTCCTTTTGTCATATCATATTTGTATCTGTAATATCACGGAGGCTATAACAAGTCACTTGTTATACAACAAGTAGCTTTACTAATTTTATAGAAAAATTTTTGGTATAAAAACACTTCAAGTAAGCAACTGTCTTAAAACAAAAACATCTTCTTTCTCATCTAATAAGAAGTCGTTCGCATAAATTTCTGATCACATTCCAGGTCAACAATCRCGTTGCTCTCGTCCAACTATTACAAATGCCTTCTTCCATATCAAAGGCAAACGCTTTCTCCCACCACCTTGCCAGTCCACAAAGTTTCCAATCTACCAAACCTCTGATTCTGGCGAAAGCCCAAACCTCCTGCTCATGCCACCTGGTGACCAAAATCATTTGCATGGTCAACATACATTCCTCAGTTTCCTGAGGGCAGTGAAAGCCTCCTGACCTCCTCCAAACCTTTCAGGATTTCCTTAGCAAGAGGCAGTCCAAGGCTCAGCTCTGCACCCAGAGACCAGCCAGCTCACCCCCAGCTTTCCTGCTGGTCCTGGCCACTTTCAAAGCATGCTCTCACCAGCCCCATGTCCAAGGGACAAAGTGTAGAGCTGGTTAAGTCACCTGTACGTGGAGAAAAACCTACCGAGTTTCCAAAACTGCTGTTTCATATTTAGTGCCTTTGCACGTCTCTGGAATCTGCTAAGTTCTTTGTACTCAGCAAGCGTTCAGAGGACAGAGGATTCAGCTGCAAGCCAGGTCTTCTCTGTACTAACAACCAGCTTCTGCACTTGAATTACCCTGCAGACATGATAAGATGATCCTCCTTGGCTCAGGAAGGAGGTGAGATGTAGGTGTCCCTCTCTCACATCCCCTCGCAGACTTGAAATTCAGGCCCTGCTGCTGCACACCCTCCTCCTGGCAAGGACATGGCTGCAAATCCAGAAAGCTCCCCAGAAGGACTTAGAGTGCATGTTCCCCCTAGCATCGGAGAAAAGGGAGAGGAAGGGTTAGTTCCTTTGCTTAGACCTGTCTTTTGATGCTTTCCCAGGTGGTCCCAATAAGCTTCAGAAGTAAAAGAAAATGGATTTGATCTAAGATTATTTCTAAACTTAATTTTTATCACACTCCTCCTTCCAGTAAAAGAATTTTTATACTTTTACAGGGCCTCCTTATCTTTGCAGGAAAGCACTGCCTACATAACTAGCAAAATTTCGGGCCATTAAAAACAAGACTAGCTGCCTGACTGCTTATCTCAGTGATAATTTACTCTCTAACTGAAGAGGCATAGAGCTGCAAAATGGGAATTTATTTACAGCTCATGTCTGACCTTTTCAATGTCTGGTAAAATCATGTTACAGAACTGTTTGAAAATTCATTGTCCCCATTCAGCAGTGCTGACATTTTATGATTATTGGCTCTGGAAGATCTACTGGCACCGTCAGGCAGAAAAAGTTCAGAAATTGCTTCCAGGGAACAACAAAGCCCTGATTTTCAGAGTGCTGAAGACTAACAGATCCCTTTCATTGCATATTTTTAATATCCACAGAAAAAAAGAAACACACACAATCTGCAAAGCTGAAAGAGGAAAGGAGAAAAATACCCTTGATTAAATGCAAATCAGAACAGGGCTTCGCTCCCAGCTGGTAGAAGTCAATGGCAAAAAGCATCGTTACTTCAACGCAAGGACGATCAAGTCCAAGAACGCTCCGAGACAGGTTTTGTGCTCGCTGGGCCTGGCTGCAGATGGAAAGGAGCCGAGAGCGGTGCAGGCGGCAGCGGGCAGGCCGGCTCCTTCCCCCGGCACGACGCCACTCGGCCGAGCGGGGTCTCGCTTGGGGGCTGCCAGCGAGAAGCTGCAGCTGTTAGCGCTTGTGAACMCCCCCCCCGAGCACTTGCACCCCACAAGCAGCCCCTCACAGGCACGCGTAAAGCAGTGGGGATGTCCCAGCAGGGCTCCCKAATTTGCCAACGGCAAATTAGGCTTTTTGCGCACGGCCCAAGGCGACGCTCCTCGGTGGGCGTCCAGTGCAAAGCGTTGGTGAGGACGGGCCACTGCATGAGGGAAACCTCTGCAAAACTGCCAGTAGGTGGTAGTTGTACATGACGCTTTACACGCTGAGAAAGCTTTTGCCAAGATACTCTGATAGTGYTCAAGCACAGCAGCTCCGTGAGAGTAGAATCATTCAAATGCTGGTTTTGTCTTTCAGCAGCCAAACAACACTGCAAAACAAATCACTCGCAACCTTTGTAAAAAGGCGTAATTTTTCACTGTCCTCTCATTTCTCAGTTTCCTGCTTCCCTTTTTTCAGACGTTACTAGGCTTACCTTGCAAAATTCCTCCTTTTTAGCTAAATTCCATCCTTTAAGTTTTCCACCTAACGCTATAAAAAAACAGCATTGCTTGTTTAAACCCATAAATTTTTGTTCAGTGGTAACAATCTAGCTGTTCTGCCAAAGTGCTCTTAAGGTTTTGATTGGTATTTACTCATACAAACCTCTCCACCGACAAGCTTGGGCACCAGCCCTGAGCCCTTGGCTCATGCATGCTCAYGATGCATCAGCGTTTCGGAAGGCACGAGCTACGCAGGCTTGCAGCTGCGAGGGGGGGGGAGTGTTTGCTTAGCTAATCATTTTACCACTGGAGGATATGGATTTTTCAGTACACTTATCTTGCTAAATAATCTTTAATGAAACCAGAATTGCCGCTACAAATAAAACTAGGAAATGAAAAGATTTACAGCCTTTCAAAAAGAAAAATAAAAATAAAAAAAGGCCTTTCAAAGATCCTGTTTTCAGACCCAGTATGCTATCACAGTTTCAAGCAAAACCACAGGGTACTGCAGAGATCACGGCAATATGCAACAGGAAATATGTAAAATTCTGCAAGTAGAAATGCTGAAAACTGTGCTTTACACTGTATGAAACTTCTTAAACACYGCTATTTAGAGTCGGCCAACCAGTGCAGTGATTTCGTGGAAGTATAATGGTCTTTACAACTGTTCTTTTAAGTGCAATGACTGATCTAACAGAATGATCCTATAAAGCGCATCGCGTCATCTGAGGTCCAATGAGCCCAGACTCAGCTGTGCATCCAGTCCATTTACAAGCTGTGGTGCTTTATRTCAGGGAGTTCACATATAAACTTTCCTCAGGTTTTCAGGAACTCTGAACTACTCCTCATTTRCTTCTAATTCTATGTCATTACTTGGGATAAGACGCTGTAAGCATTCTTTCAGAGAAGACTGCATTTGACTCCTGTGATTTCAGCATTTTTAACAGATTTTCCTGCCAGAGCACAGAGGTGCTGGATCTTCCAAGGAGATTTTGCTCTCCCTGGGCTAGGCAGCCGGCAGGTCAGCATGACTCTGCTCAGTGGCATCATGGCACTTCAGTGAGTGACTGTGAGGTGCCAAAGAACTACTCTCAGGTTATGTCAGTATCTACCAAACAACCCAGCACCAGCTTTGCTGTATAGGGCTCAAAGCAATTGCCCACATATGATGAGCAGGAAGGGGGACTGGCGATCTCCTGAGGTGTCCCAGCTACCACCAAAGGGCTAGAAGATGTGCTRGAGGGTCAGTAGGAGGCCCAGACCCATCTGGAGCACCTCTGTGTAGGCAGCCAAACCTTAATCCACACAGTCAGGGGGCCCGGAGGGAGGTTCAGCTAAGTCAGTATTACTCCTGAGCCACTTACCCCTTTGCTCTATGCAGGCTTCATGGCTGCCCACCTCCCTGCTCCTGCCAGTACCACCATGGTGTCTCATTTCCAAGACCTCTTTCATAGAATCACAGAATCACAGAATCAGTAAGGTTGGAASGGACCTCTGGAGATCATCTAGTCCAACCCCCCTGCTCAGCAGGGTCACTTACAGCATGTTAGACAGGGCTGCATCCAGGCGGGCCTTGAATATCTCCAGAGAAGGAGACTCCACAATCTCTCTGGGCAACCTGTGCCAGTGCTCCGTCACTCTCACAGTGAAGAAATTCCCCCTCACGGTCAGGCGGAACTTCCTGTGGTTCAATTTCTGCCCTTTGCCTCTTGTCGTGTCACGTGGGACAACTGAAAAGAGTTTG
This sequence comes from Rhea americana, assembly GCF_003343005.1. Lineage (NCBI taxonomy): Eukaryota > Metazoa > Chordata > Aves > Rheiformes > Rheidae > Rhea > Rhea americana. The sequence continues at coordinate 3,490,439 of NW_028187066.1, read as the reverse complement.
CCYCCATCCCCTTGACACCCTCCCTTCAGGCACTTATACACATTGATAAGATCCCCCCTCAGGCTTCTCATCCCCAGGCTGAAGAGGCCCAGCTCTCGCAGCGTTTCCTCATAGGGCAGATGCTCCAGCCCTCTGACCATCTTCGTAGGCCTACGCTGGACTCTCTCCAGTAGCTCCAGGTCTCTCTTGTACTGGGGAGCCCAGAACTGGACACAGCACTCGAGATGAGGCCTCCCCAGGGCTGAGTAGAGGGGGCAGGATCACTTCCCTTGAGCTGCTGGCAACACTCTTCCTAAGGCACCCCAGGAGACCATTGGCCTTCTTGGCCACAAGGGCACATTGCTGGCTCCTGGTCAACTTGTCATCCACCAGCACTCCCAGGTCCTTCTCTGCAGAGCTGYTCTCCACAAGGTCAGCCCCCAGCTTGTMCTGGTGCAAGGGGTTATTCCTCCCTAGGCGCAGGACTCGGCACTTGCCCTTGTTGAACCTCAGGAGGTTCCTCTCCGYSCAGCTCTCCAGCCTGTCCAGGTCTCTCTGAATGGCAGCACAGCCCTYGGGTGTGTCAGCCACTCCTCCYRGCTTGGCATCATYRGTAAACTTGCTGAGGAGGCACTCTGTCCCCTCATCCAGGTTATTAATGAAGAMGTTGAACAGGATGGGACCCMSTACTGAGCCCTGGGGGACACCACTAGCCACAGGCCTCCGACTAGACTCCATGCCACCAATGACRACCCTCTGAGSTCTGCCTTTCAGCCAGTTCTTAATCCACCTCACTGTCCACTYGTCTAACCCACATTTCCTGAGCCTCTCTAGGAGGATGTTATGGAGGACAGTATCAAAAGCCTTGCTGAAGTCARGGTACACAACGTCCACTGCTCTCCCTTYATCTAYCCAGCTGGTCATTCTGTCCTAGAAGSCTATCGGATTGGTTGAGCAGGATTTCCCCTTGGTGAATCCATGCTGGCTACTCCTGGTCACCTTCTTTTCCTCCATATGCCTGGAGATGACATCCAGAAGGAGCTGTTCCATCACCTTYCCAGGGATGGAGGCGAGGCTGACTGGCCTRTAGTTTCCTGGGTCCTCCTCCTTGCCCTTTTTGAAGACTGGAGTGACACTGGCTTTCTTCCAGACCTCTCCAGTTCTCCATGACTTTTCAAAGATGATGGAGAGYGGCCTCGCAGCAACACCCGCCAGCTCCCTCAGTACCCGTGGGTGCATCCCATCCAGGCCCATAGATTTGTGGATGTATGGCCTGCCCAGAAGGTCTCTAATCCTRTCCTCCTCAACCAAAGGAAAGTCTTCCCTTCTCCAGACTTTTTCCCTCACGTCCAGCCTGCAGGATTCCTGGGGGCTGCCCTTTGCAGTGAAGACTGAAGCAAAGGCCGCATTCGGTAATTCTGCCTTCCCTGTATCCCTTGTCACCAGAGCCCCTGTCCCATTCAGTAGTGGGCCCACATTTTCCCTAGTCCTCCTCTTGCTGCTGATGTATTTGAAGAAGCCCTTCCTGTTGTCCTTGACATCCCTTGCCAGACTCAATTCCAGCTGGGCCTTAGCCTTCCTCGCCGCATCTCTACATACTCTGACTGCACTCCTATGATTCTCCCAAGTAGCCTGTSCCCTCTTCCACATTCTGTGTACTTTCTTCTTCTGTCTGAATTTGGCCAGGAGCTCCTTGCTCACCCATGCAGGGCCTTCTAGGGCCTTAACCCACGAGACTCCACCAATTAGGTCTCTGAAGAGCCCAAAGCCTGCTCTCCTGAAGTCCAGGGTTGCAATCCTGYTTGTTGCCTTACTTCTTTCCTGCAGGATCCTGATCTCCACCATCTCRTGGTCACTGCAGCCAAGGCTGCCCCCAACCTTCACATCTCTAATCAGTCCCTCTCTGTTGGTAAGGACAAGATCCAGTAGGACGCCCTTCCTCACAGGCTCCTCCACCATTTGTGACAAGAAGTTATCATCGATGCATTGCAGGAGCCTCCTGGACTGTTGGTACCTAGCTGTGTAGTTCTCCCAGCAGATGTCAGGGTGGTTGAAGTCCCCCATGAGAACCAGGGTCTGTGATTGTGAGGCTACTTCCAGCTGCCTGTAGAAGGCCTCATCAACTTTCTCTTCCTGGTCAGGTGGCCTGTAGTAGACAGTGTCCCCCACAACAGTGTCCCCCATGCTCACCTGCCCTTTGATCTTTACCCATAACCTCTCAGCTGCCTCCTYCTCCACCACCCCTAGGCAGAGCTCGATACATTCCGGTTGCTCTCTCACATAAAGAGCAACTCCACCACCTCGCCCTCCTGGCCTGTCTTTCCTAAAAAGCACRTAGCCATCCATGGCAGTGTTCCAGTCACGTGAGCTATCCCACCATGTCTCCGTGACTGCAATGAGATCACGGCCCTGCGATCGCACACAGATCTCCAGCTCCTCCTGTTTGTTCCCCATGCTGCGTGCATCGGTGTACAGGCATTTCAAAGAGATAGTCATGCCTGCAGGTTTCCCAGGAAGGGTGTACGCCAGTGAAGTCTCATTAAGCCCCGTGGAAAATAAAAAACCAAAGGCTGCACTGTGCTGTAATGGCCACAGCATGATTGAATTAAAATGCAACAGCAGCTAAATAATTATCACTTTACTCCATTAGGCCGCATTCATAAAGCAGAGTTATCAGCACTCAGTGACTTTCAACAATTATTTTAAATGTTTTTTAAATGTGTTAATGGGGAAAATTTATGGAGTGTTTCTAAAGCTGCCTGCTTCTGAAGGACTTATTCATCAACTGTTCATTTATTCCTGTATTAACATTTGCAAGTCAGCTTCTAAGGAAATTTTGTATATTTCCATTCATAATAAATAGGCAGTGTTTTAAAACATAAACCTCTAACGACTAAATGTTGCATAGAAGCGAGAAACGTTTTTGGTCATCATTCAAGAAAAATACCTGGGTCAAAAGGGGAAGTTGGTTCTCTTTTTTCAGGGAAAACAGAACAAGGATTCAACTTTTTAGTGCTAGGGACAAATTCAAAAGCAACAGGCCATCCATGCACAGACTTTTGTCAACCCATTCAGTCGTTCTTAGAGCGCCAAACCATCAGAGCTACTGATCTCTGTGTCTGAGCTGTAAGAAGGACACTGCTCATGTCATTGCTGTTTTTAAAAATGTTCCTTCTGCTGCTCTGTTAGAGTATTGCAATGATTACGGTCCGTAAGAGATGGACAAAACGGTTCTCCAGTCTTGTTCCTGAACACATTAAATGAAATTGAGGTCAATGAGARAGTAAAATTTGAGGTTACTTGCAAAGCTGTACTTGCTCAGTATCACTGTTCCTGGGCCAAGATAAGCTGATGTTGACATCATGACTAGTCTCCGACTGCCACATTAGAGGAAGATGCCAACTGTTCAGGAAGCACTTTCAAGCGTATTCAATGCCCGAGTGTCTGAAAGTGCATGGGCTGCAATATTTGATCCTGCATGGTGAATATCCCTAATGAACCAGTGAACTGTTAGAAAATGCCCTTAAATGAGAATTCATTAGAATAACAACAATTCAGCAGGCAGCACAGGTATGTAGAGAATTCATTTACAGCCACTTGGGGAGGGYAGAAGAACAAACACTGCAGTACTGAGGTATTAAGTCAATTCTAAGAGAACCTCCTAACCATTATTTCTTTGAAGATTACAGAGGACAAAGGAAGGGACACAACAACCAGCAACTATCCATTGTAGAAATGCTCTCTCAGCAACTCATGAAATGAAACTTTAACAGCACGTAATCCACATTGGTAATCCCCTATGTCATATGCCTTATTATACTAATAACAGTCATTTGTGATCTGAGCAATGTAGAAGACCTTCCGAGAGACTAAAATTATTTCTTTATTTAAATTGAAACATATCATATATCAGATCAACAATGTTTGAGGAATATTTCATTTCATAGGCAACACAATAAATTTAACCGGAAACTCCAGATTCACAAAAAGATGGCTCCTTTCTGAAGTTAGAGTTGCAGTTCTTGCTGCAGCTTTAGTGGAAGCAGGGAAAATCCATGCTACACAGAGCTGCTGTGTATTTGCACTACAACTTTCTCGGGCTCAGGTTCTCCGAAAGAGCTGGAGGACTTCTGCTAACTTAAGGCACACAAAAGCACTTCATAATCCTTCAAAAATATCCTAAGATRCAAAGTGGATAGGAATTATTTTTGTTACATGTTCTGTAAAGCCAAAAGCCATCAAAGGATTGGCTTAAAATTAAGCATGTGCTTTAAAGAGGAAACATCAGAGAAGTTCATTCACACACTAACAAAGCCAAGACACCCACGGAGACAGTGGTTAGAGAGAAAGCCTTCCACTGGTGGCTCCCTAAACTCCTCATGCACCACCCATCTCCGTCCTGGCTCTTCCTTCCTGATGCCCCAAACACGAATTCTAGCCTGGATCCCAAATCAACTGCTGTAGAATAGCTCTACCGCTGTTTTTTTAACCCAGCTTCATGGTAACTGGAAAGATCGTGGGAAAACTTCTCTGTAGAAGGATCACAGGCAGCTTGAGGACAAACTCCCATCACAGAGAACAGCCAACAGTGGGGCAGAAAGGAAAGCACTTCAGGGAAGCTGAAACTTACTTCAAACCCCTCTGTGAGAAGAAATAACAAACATTTGCTCCTCCTTTCACACCTCATACCTAGCTTCCAGTATAAAACCACAGTTTTCTCCTTGCTTGTTGCCCTGTTACTCCTTGTGGCAGCACATGCTACTAATGCTTCCTGATGGTCCATTCGGGGGCATGGGAAACATTCTSTTCCCCAAAGAATCCAAGGAAGGGAAAAACCAATCAAACAAAAGAACACCAGGACTGAAACCAATTCAGTGTGATTTTCACTAGATATTAAGTAAAACACTACATATTCATAGATGCACTGCAAAGTTGTAAACAGGCAGACCTGGAACTGCAGCTTCACTATTAAACACTGCTGCTTCCCAAGATCCACTCAGTCTGCACTGCCCTCCAAAAAATACTCCCTTTTTTCTTAATAAAAAATACGGACACTCAATCCAAATGCAGCACTTCCTGTAATTAACCCTGATTAATGCCGAACAAGAGGGGCGCATATACTGTGAGTGTAAAAATGAACAGGAACCGTGTTGTTCACGGCTTAGACCAAGGTACCTCTCAGCAGCCGCTTTCCCCTGCTGATGCTGCAGAGCCAGCTCTGACTCACACCATCATACCACCTGCTCTGCTACTTCCTACTGCCTATTTCTGAAAGGGAGGGTTGCTAGTGAGGGAGGGACTGTTACCGCAGACTTTTTCCAGAGTCTGAGCCCTACCGCACTGGCGAACGGCACGGATGTGTTTCCCAGTTTGAATGGCCTTTGCCCAATATTTATCTTTCATCAAACTATCCTTGAAGTGAAGGGCTGCAGGCAGAGGGAGGCAATAGCTGCTGCTGCTTCTTGAACAAGTGAGATACAAACTTGTTCCAAACGAGCATTTCATTTGAGCAGCAAAACTACAATGACTAACCTAATTTTCTTTTTCCTTTTTATTAAGCATTTTCTTTTCAGCCAAAACATGTTTTAAAAGTGATAGAGGAATTTTTCATCTCATTTCTGCACAGATCAAATACAGTAAAGCTGTTTCTGGAAACTTAAAGTCTTGCCTATTCAGATTTTCTGGCTCAAAAGCTGTCTTTATTCAATAAGCCAACAAATCTCTAATTAGATTTGACATATATTGCAACACTGTATTACTCTAAGGTCAGTGGAAGTCAAATCAWCTAATTTTCATAAAATATGGAATCTTCACTTCTGAAAAAAAWTTTCACATAAAGCATACTGCAACTATTCATAAGCGCAGTAACACTGCAAAATCCATTTTAGTTAAAGCTTTCGTAGAAACCTGTTCTACTCTCTTTCTATTTCTAATGCACCAAAAGTTTTGATCAAAATCTCAAAATAAAACGTCGAGGAGAAATTTTGATTTAGCTACTCTGAAGACCTAGAGTCCAATATCAACTATTGCTACTATGTTATTTGTGTTTTGCCTACAGTAGAAAACTTTGATTGTATTCAGCTATCCTGTTGAGGCCACTGCAGAATCCCTATGGTTTCATCCACCCTTGAATAAATGTTACCCAACAGCTGCTGACTTGATGCAGCAACTCAGAAGCTGTTAGTTGTTGTCCRTGTTCAGTATCTCTTCAGAAACTGTGGTTTGGTTCTGGTCACCCTGAAAGCATGTTTGTCACCTTTTTTTTGGCAAAGATAAAAGGCAYGTTCTCTAGCGCACTTTCATATTACCAGTGCTTCATTCTTTCTGCAAAATGCCCATCTCAAAATTGTGTGTTCCGTTGTGAAGGATTAGAGGAGTAATGCACAGTAATAAATCATTTATCACATTAACAGTGTAGAAAGAAACTGTAACGGGCTTAAAACTCAGTTAGTGTGATGTGAATAACTTCTGTATAACTGAAAATTTAGAGACACAGTGTGGATTTAGAAAAGCACCTTTGTAAAAATTTCTCTTATTCTATGGTGGATATTGCAAGGCATAAAATCATTAAAAACAAAACACTTTTATCAATCTRAAAGAAGCCATGTGATACAGATTTGGATCAGACTATGCTCTTCTTTATCTGACAGCACCATGTACAAGCAGCACTGTGCAATGCTAACGTAGCCTCTGTGACCGGCTGGAAAAAGGCAAATACTGATTATGTGGTTTATGTCCTGCCTTTTTTGTAACTATTTCCAACATTGTAATCAAACASAATCGTCATTTACCCCTAACTAGTTGTATGCACCGTGTTCAAGTAAAGAGGTGGGCACTGGATATGCCATTAGTAGGTCTGAAAGCCCCGGGGCGCTTCTCCAGCGGAYGCAGCATGGGCCTGTGCTCTCTGCGAGCCGGCAGGCACCGCTGAAGGGCTGCCAGCGACACGTGCCATGGAGAGAGAGGCCACCCCRCAGGACCAACCAGCAGCTCACGTTAACAGCACGCTGGAAAAGATCTTAGATCAGGCAAAGCCAAGTCGTGTGCGGGACGGGTTTATCGCACACGTCCCGACAGCCACTCCCTTTCCTAGGGGCTCGAGGAGGACCACCACAGTCAGACCCTGGTGCGTTCCTGCGCCGCCCGAGGCCCAAATCTGTTCTCAGAAAATGGTCATGGATTTAGCAAGTGCTCAAGGCAAGACTCCCAACTTCCATGTTTGCTTTGAACTCCTTTTTCCTCTTAAGTTAGTCTATGTTCCTACTTTTGACAGAAATACTCGTTTTTTTCAGCAAACTGGGTGATCACTGCATGCCAGTGGTCACAGTTCCTCATGGGAAAGCCGGCTGATACTGCCATCCCAGAAGGGTTTTTTTTTTTTTTTTAATATAACCCTCCGATTTATTTTGTCTGTTTTGAACAGTTCGACTTTGTAGGAGTGATTAATATCCACAGGGCAAAAGAGAGATTGCCCCTTCTTTCGCAGCATTCAGAGCCAAAGTTCAAGTCCCAGTTCCACCAGATATTCAGTATTTAAGTATGAGCATCTAAACAAAGCAGCTTGAGGGAGACTCACTGCAGAGTAATCAACAGGTTTAGACCACTGGTCTGGGTTCCTGGTCTGAAACCAGGCAAAGAACGAAACTAGATTTCAGCTCTGCAGGATGAAGATGATGCTGTCACTACTGGCCTGCAAACTCTTTTTTGGAACGAAATAAAAATGCAAAGTGCTTAGGAAATATAAGTATTACTGTAATTCATGAAGGTATGAGAACCCACAGAAAACTTCATTTTAACTCCTTGTCTTATAGAACTTCCAAGATTGTTCTGGGATTTTGTTTGTTTTTTAAAGAGTTTTCCAGCAGGAACAGTAAGACAGATCTTCTATCTGTTCTAATATTTCAAGAGTTTTTGTGCAATAAAACATTGAGCATATTTTCATTTAACTATTTTTACAATATTTAATCATTTTCCATGTGAGGGGAAATAGAAAATACGCCACAATTTGGAAAAACAAAATCAGGTAATTAAATGTGATAGAAGACTCTGTGCCACCGATATCTCAGCCATTAGCAATATTGTAAAATAACTGACCTTTCCTTCTCTAGCACCCACACATGACGAGCAGCCATTCTCCTTGTTCAGTTGGGCATGGATAGGGAAGGGTTATATTTCATTCCCAAGTTTTCCCTTGTGGCCTTTAACATTTTAGTGAAGCACTTATAATATTATTTTAATTTCAAAAGTTTTTTCCCCCCACAAAGCACTAAAATCCAGCATTTTAAGGCTGACATTAAATCAGCGGTAGGATCCTGACATGGCAGATGCTGCAATATCTCTTATAGTGACACCTGAAGGAAAGGCTGGGCCCAGCATTCATAGTTCTCATAAAAGTGCAATTCGATAAATTCCTATCAATCAGCTCTTTGGATTTTAAAACAATAGTACTCCAAAGTGATTTTGCAGGATCATAGGAGAAACTGAGCAAGGAAATTACAGTAGTAGCTCTGCTGATATTTCCATCACGCTAAAGACAAAATAGACTTGTTTGATTTTTCTGTGGAAAGCAATTCTTCAGTTTAGCCAACACTATCACCTGCACGTGAATGCACCTCTGGATGGGACAGCCGGTTTCCACTTGCAGCCACACAAAGGGGCAGCTTGGCAGGAAAGGACCTCTGCATCTTGGTGGACAACAAATTGAACGCGAGCCAGCAACATGTCCTGAAGCAAAGGCAGCCTGGGGTACCCCAGGCTGGTCGAGGAAGATGATCCTTCCCCTCTGCTCAGCCCTGGTGAGACGCACCTGCAGTGCTGGGTCCAGTGCTGGTTGCTCAGTATGAGAGAGGCATAGACTTACTGGAGCAAGTCCAGTGAAGGGTTATCGAGATGGTTAAGGGCTTGGAGCATCTGACGTATGAGGAGAAGCTGAGAGAGCTGGGACTGTTCAGTCTGGAGAAGAGAAAGCTCAGGGGGGAGCTCAGCAATGTGTGTAAGTGCCTGGTGTAAAAAAGTAGATAAAGCCAGACTGCTCTCAGTGCCTTTTTGTTTGTTACTGGAAGGGTGATTGAGCCCTGGAACAGGTTGCCCAGAGAGGTAGTGGAATCTCCATCTTTGGAGATATCCAAAACTTGCCTGCACATAGCTCTGAGTAACATGCTTTAGGTGACCTTGCTTAAGCAGCAGGATTGGACTAGATGATCTCCAGATGTCCCTTCCAACCTCAGTCATTCTGTGATTCTGTAAAAGTACAGATATAAATAAGGGCTAAACACCCTCTCTACTGTAAAGTACCTCCTGCAATCCTAAGCACACCAGAAGCTTTGTGGTCTGCATCTTTTGCCAAAACTTCTAATTCCGTAACATAAATTCTCACGAGTAGTGGTGTCCCTGTGACTGGATATTTCTGCAGCCATTGACGATTCATGACATATCCTCCGGCTGTAGCTGCAGTGGGGCTCCAGTTGGGAAACTCTCAGCAGGAGTTTTTAATCAAAATTGTTTATTATGAGGAAAGAGCATCAATAATCTCCAAAATTTGATATGGAGCCTGGTTTTTGACCACATCAGAAGATAAGCAATCGCTGTACGCACTAGCTGAACTTACCACAGACAACTGATAAAGCAGTGAAGCACCCACTTAGCAATAGGAGAATATTTTTCATGAAATAGTTGCTCCACCTCTGATCTGTCAGTCCTCCATTTCAGGGGCATCTACAGCAGAGAGAAGCCAGAGTCACAAGTCTCCTGGATGCTAAACACCACCACCTCTGCAGTCAGTGATCCCACGGCACATCTCAGCATTTTGCAGGTGCACAGCTAAGCCCTCACCTCCTCCTGTTCCTTGAAGACAGCCATGAGCTCTCTTTTTGCTAACCCTCTACTCTGCTCTGCAGGTACCAACGACACTTTTTTTYTCAGTTTGGCTGCCCGGTCAGTATGACGGAGCTCAGAGCAACTCTCCTCAGCTGCAACTTAGCTTTAAGTCCACTTCTTAAGAAAGAAGGGTCTACGTGCCCAAAAACTTGTCTCTTCCCTACGTTTTATCACCAGGTCTAATACGATGTTACTTCTTTCCACAAGCCTTGCTTTGCATCAGAAACCTAGCAACAACAGAGAAAGAAAAAGATAAAATAAAGGTTAAAAAAAAGAGGGAATTTTCCTTATTAACAATCAGCATTTCTGTAATGGTGTTCACAAACACAACTTTCATTAATAACTTCCAACGCCGCATGCCCACAACGCAGCCAGGCTGCCCAACCAGTAAAGCGGCACCGGTTCGGGGACATGGCTACGCTTGGTAGGAAACACCGTAAAGGCCTGACAGCCCACGGGGCCTCGGCTCGGCTCGAGCTGCCCTTTCGGGRCATGCCACAGGGGATTGCTCTTTATATCCAGCTCCAAAGGGATTTTATACCGTGGAGCTTTAGGCGTGGGGTCACTCACTGGCAATTCGTGGCCGGTTTGTAATCTGGATGGCTCAGAAAGAGTCCCACAGCCCTACATGCGAGTTTATAAAAACCCCGAAACCCTTAATCTATGGCTCCGTAGCTGCCCCAAACAACCCCCTGGTCTGGTTTTCTACAGCTGCCTCTTTTCTGACAGTAACTTACTCTCTAATTCAGGGGAAACTTCCTCCCCCTTAAAAGAKAGTCTTGACTGTCGAGTCAGTGCTGCACGGTTGATAAGTGGCCTGGGCTGTAGTAACGGAGGGAGATAACCTCTGCAGGACGGAGAAGGGGAACGGTATTTTTGTTTCCAGCTTGCACAGTTCCTATAACTGCTCTGAGGGGGAAGCAAACGACTGATTTATAATGTGCAAGATAACGTGAAAATTATGACTCTGAGAAATAACTAGCACGAGAGAATTGCAGAAGGCGTTGAGCTCTTTTGTTATCCATTAAGACATATCTTGTGTAAACCTCTGTGACCCCACCAAGGCACGCTACAGTTAAACCAAACATTGATAATGCCTGTCAATATATATTGAAATTAAATAAAGTAAAAAGAAAAAAAAAGACCTTTAGATGTTTTGCTGCCTAGAGAAACCCATAGGATTACACGTAGGGTAAACGAGGGCAGGCTTTTGCCCTCAGTTGTTCCCTAGAGCATTTATCACCATCCAACAGCCCGCCAGAGTTCACACCAAGTTCTCGCTTGCGGCCAAGAAACCACAATTCAGGCAGCAAGCTGTAAAAACAGCAAACGAAGGCCCCTTTTGGCTGTCACGATGCAGCAGAACCTAAAAACATGGTGATAAGGTGGGTTGTTTTTCCTTTTTTTTTTGCGTTGCCATCTCAGCGCATTTTTTTTAAATAAACAGGTTATGCATATTCTAGTATATGCCCTGTCATATTGGATCTCCACAGTGAAAGGCTGCATTTGAAGCCTGAAAATGCTCTTTAGTGCTCACTTGTTCAGCTAAAACAGCCTGTTCAGTCCTTGCTAGTTGAGCACTCAATCATGGCATTTTTATTGCATCCCCATAGGCTTCGTTTCTCATAGAGGCATCRCACACATGCTAATTAATCAAGACCTGATGCATGATAAGTACAGACCAGTTAACTAATAAATATTTTAAAGTAAATATATTTTCCTTTTGAAATTTCTAAAGCCTGAAGATGTTCCAGTTAATCACGTGTAGTTCACATGAGCCGAGGGACAGCGGGGGCGCAGCAGGGGAGTGACGAAGCTGGGCCGGTGGCAGTGAACGGAGCCCATTGCCGAGACAGTCCATTTTCATCTGTGTTTAATTCAGTGAAATTTTAGAACCTTCTGATAATGAGATGACATTTAGAGAGAAGATATGCCTAAGAAAAAGATGTTTCAAAAACTTTGTAACTTAGAACTAGCATGATTTCAACAAAGTTTTAACTGACACTTAATTCAATGCCATAAAAGTCAACCTTGACAAGTTCCCATCACAAATTTTTGTCATCATTTTGATAAACTTCATTGCTATTTGGATGCCTTAAATTCAGCCTCTTTCTGAAAGGGAAAACGTGTAGTTGAAACTACCCCCTTGCAAAAATACTGAGTTAATAGCCACTTAAATAAATTGTTACATCCAGGTGGTAGGACAGCCTAATATTATATTTTGTAATTTTAGTTTTTGAATATGTAAAAATACTGTTTTTCCTTTTCTTTTTCCTTGCATACTCAACAAGTTTATGAATTACAGCCAGCTCCACGTGATAACTACTTAGACCGCTGAACTGAGCTGTATGCACTCGCTGAGCTGAACCACTCTGCAGGCTCTGCTGATTATTCTGAGTGGATCTCCACCAGCCGTAGTGGGAGGAATATGCCTGATTCACATGCTGAGCCTGCTTAACCCCCTCAATTTGGATGATTTAATCTGGAGGAGATTGCCCAAGTGGAGCTGACAACACAGCCCAAATCCTGGCTGAACATGTTCCAACAACACATGATCCACCTATTTTGAAAGGCTATGGCATACTTGCACATTTTGTTTGAAGCCTTTCCACACAAGAACTGGACTAAACAAGGAAGGTAGAAAATTCTGAGTGATCATCCACAGCTGTGTTGAAGTCAAGACTTTCGAGACAGCTAACATTTTCAGCATGGAAAGCTGTTCCCTGCATTAGACAGGGGAGGCAAAAAAAATCCCAGTACACGAACCTCTTGATTTAGGTAGAATCCAGAAGAAGAAGGTGGAGCACAGAGACATCCTATCAGGGAAGAAAACTGTTGATCCACCATGAAAGCCTGACTGCCATCTGCTTTGTGAAAGAGGTAGGTAGCAACAGGGAACATCACCTCCATAAAGAAGTATGGAGCCATAGCAGAAGCTCCATGCTCAATGAGACAGGCAGAAGAACAACAAATTTAGATCCTGCAGAGCTAAGGGATCCCTTTGCAGGTGAAGAGCATTAGCAGGTTGTGAATGAACAGTGCTGAGAAAGCTCTGAAGATGGCCAGCAGGAGGATGAGGGGCACAAAAGCTGCTGAGCCCTGTGGGTGAAACCAGTTGGCAGTGCAGATCCTCACAGCTTAAGCAGACGCTCTAAAATAACCGAAGGACACCTGGAGCTGCATGAGTGACAAAATGAGAATCTACTTCAGGTCACCAAACTAGTCCTTCTGGGATGCGTCCTGTTCCAAGCAAAGGTCTCCGTGACTGCAAAGGAACAAGCTCCTCCAAGCCTTTGAAATCTAATGATGAAGGTTCCCACGGGAAGCATTGAMGTCTGCTCTAACACCAAGGCAGGCAGCCGTGGGGTCGGTATCAGTCCGTTCATAGCTCTACCTCATCTTTGCTTTCCCTGAAACTTGGGTCAGATACTTGTACTCCTCTGCTTTTTTCACAAGTCCACGCAAGGCGACATACATTGCCTTGGGACAGTCCTAGGACAGAATGCGCTCCGCAGCCAGACAAAGTGTTCAGAGCCTATTTAAAGCCTTTTTGGTCGGAGCCTGAGCCCTTGGCCCCAAGCACCCAAGTGACTGCAGCTTTCAGTCCTTGCCTGAGCACTGGGAGTCCTCATCTGCGCCAGTGTTGAGGAGCTATTGAAGTGTGTGGACTAGAAAAAAAAAATCCCTGTTGTAAGGGCACCTGAAGGCCAGGGTATAGGCTGAAAGAAAAAAAAAAGACTAGAAATGCAAGTTAAAAGGGAAATAAAGTAGGCTTCAACTAGTTATCCAAATGGTTCCATCTCACACACCGGTGATTGAAAAGGATGGCTGTCACCAGCGGTGGGCTTTAGCCTCTGCTCATGCCCGCACTGGGCACGAGCAACATCTCTGGCTGCTTGCAAGGGAAAGCAAGCTCCGGCTGGCCCAGCTCACAGTACTAGAGTAGGGATGGACAGAGCAGTCAAAGCAAAAATCACTCGATTTTAACTGTTCAACAGCAAGCCCAAAGACTTGCATGCTCTAGAAGGACCAACTTTGCTATAGCAACCCACACATTTGTATGGCACAATTTATTCTGAATGGATTCCCTTAATAAGGTATTCATTTTTTTTAATAAAACTCTGGACATAAAAAGCAGGCCAGTGCATTCTTAGCAAAACAACTCAATTTTAGCACTTCCAGAGAAGAAACTAATGCACTTCTGACAAAGGTAAACGCTACTGAGAGATCAGGGTCTGCCTACCGGGATCTGATGCCCCATTTTGTCGGGCCTCCTGAGTTAAGGGCCACCATTCTGTCTACAACTGCCCACTAAAAGCATAGGAGAAGTGATTAGCAAGACAGAAAAAAATACATAATTATGCTGCAAAATTTGTGCTTTTTTTCAATGAGGTACTCTTCATATCTTAGTTTACTTACTAAACTAAGGGTTTACTTAAAAAGATAATTCAGAGCCTCTCTAGGCACTTAACTGGAAAAAACACAGTGGTAGATCACAGCTGAGGGAGGCTAACGGAGACACGGAGTGAAACGTGCGGGACTGTCCGTTTTTTAACAAAACACAGCTTTCAAGACTTCCATGAGATCTTTCCGGAAAGAACGACTGAAAAACGTGGGAAATCCGGCCGAATTGAAGCAGAAAGGGCCTGGGGTAGAGCGTCGAGGCAGCAGCCCCCGGGCACCCTTCTTTGCCGCTGCAGGAGCAGAGGGCAGAAGCGGCTGGTCAAAGTTGGGAAACGACCTTCGAAGTGGGGCAGCCGCGGGGGGAAGCGCCGGTGCCCCGGGCCGGGCTGAGGCGGCCCCTCTGCCCGGCGGAGCAGCCCTGCGTGTCCCCCCGGCCCGGCCCGGCCCGGCCCGGCCCCTCGGCGTTTTTAGCGAGGTTGCAGCACCATCTCCTGGAAGGAGGCGAGCGGCCAGAGCGGTTCGCGCTTCCCCTTCCCCTGCGTCCCCGCTGGCAGCTGGCGCCCCGGTGCCTGGCGCGGGGAAAGAGTTGGGCAGGAAAAGGGGGGAAGGAAAAAAAAAAAGTGCATTAACTGCTGCTTTTTGCTCGGGAGGCGCATTGCAACGAGCACGGGGAACCACGGGCAAGGTGCGGAAACGCTGCGGCGCCGGGACGGGCGGCTCCGGGCAGCTCGGCGCAGCGCTTCCCCCCTAGCTGCTCCCCGGGGAAGGTTGAGGGCTCCTGATCAGGGGCTATAGGCACCAAAAAGCCTTGGGAAGATTGACACTGTTATAGAATTGAAATGTCACTTATAATCAAATTATGTCTTGATTTATTTCTGATTTCTTTAAAGACGACTGAGAAATGTAGAGTAACCAAACCATTTTCATGTACAAAATGCTCTTGTCAGGAATCATTTGTATATAAAATATTACTATGTGTTTTTATTTAATATTTAGCATTAGAGAAATATGAAAGCATCTTAATTTTTTGAGATGACTGAAGTTACTTCCACAACTATATTGCTGATTACTGGCATCCCCGAAGAACCATTGCTTCAAAAAATTTGAAGTGTKGAACAATTGAAAAAAACATTTTTTAAAAAAATCATCCATTCTTGGCTGCACACATACACCTATGTGTACATATATAGTGGAAATATCAGTGTGTTAGACGGCCGTTATATACATACATATATATACATATATTATAAACAAACGTATATATAATGATTACCCTAAAGACAGAGAGAGAGAGAGTGTGTGTATAGTATGTATACACACACACACACATATATACACACACATACACACCCGCACACACATACATACACATACATACATAAAATCATAAGCCTTTAGGGTAATCAGCAAGCAGGTATTTTAATCCTACAGCTATATTGTCATGTTAAAATAGTCATAGGTACTTTGTTATATTCATAGCGTACTCTAAATACTTTATTATGTGGCATAATACTTTTATTATTTGGGATTACATAAGTTATCATGAAGAAACAACAACTGGTCTAAGAGAATTAACATGATTTGCAGATTACCCCATTCAGGGGAATATTTCACCCAGTGTCTTAGTTACCATGTCGAACTCTACAAGAGTCAGAGGAAAAAAAAACTATATATATATATTTAAAAAGATTAAAATACTTCAGTTATAAAAAACATTTCTCTGCATTAAAAGGTTTTAAGGCTTGATATTTAAGGCTCTTCCTGAGAAATATGAAAAAATGAGATCAAAATTGTAGGTATTTTAATGATCCAACCAATGTAGTGTAATACTCTTGGGGAATCACATCTCATCTGGGAAAATGGTAGTGTCTGCAACCATTACAAAATTTTATTTGTAAATCACTCTCAAATGGGAAGATGGAGCTATAGTAATAACTTTTACTTAGTGCAGCGTCTCGCTTTTGAACACAAAAATAACCTCTAGCCCTGTGCTGTGTTTACCAATATAGCCAGGCAGAAAGATTTGCGTTTTTCTTTAACAGAGACCGACAACCAAGGAAGCCAGACTTCACCCTGAATAGGCACTTCTTTAGCCACACAATCAACCAGCTGTAACAAGAGATTTATCAAAGATGCTTCTGATGCTCTTCTCAGATGCTATACTTTTAATAAGCCTATTTCCACGGCTTTGTCAAAGAAATAACTGATCTACACAACAGAGTGCATTAATTATGACATCTTTATAGTCAAACATATTATTCCGTATGCAGTCCTCAGACATTTCCTAGGGCTCTGTTTCTGTAAGTAATATTAGCTTTGTCAGAAATGAAATCTGTTTTCATTGCTATAGGCTGAACTCCAGAAAAACTACAGAAAAGTATGCAAGATTTCATCATTTCATCAAGGCAAGCAAGGCTAGTTTTTGTAGTGACATAAAGCAAACAAACATTCACAATAAAAAATCTCAGCAGATCACAATCTCAAAGTGCATGTGTGCGAACACTTGTCTAGTAAGCAAACAGTACAGCAGCTCAGAAACAACAATGTAACATCCGAATTTAAGATCAACAATGTAAATAACTACTTAAATTTTGTATTATATTCTTTGTCTTTTCAAAGCATTATTCAGAAAGATTACTTTCCRATAGGTCCAAACATTAGCCAGTCTACAGCGTTAGCAGCCCCCTTTATGAAAAGGGCAAAGTGGTCTATCTCTTTCAAAGCTGATTTAAACAACTTATCAAACAAGTCTGAAAATATATATATACATATATATATATATAAAAAAAATAAAGGATGCTTTTATATATATATATAAAAATAAAGGATGCTTTTATATATATATATATATATTATATATAAAGCATTCTTTATTTCAAATTGTATTTATCCACTGGACTGTGTTAAAACTCAAATTAAGGAGCTGAACAGAGTAACCTGCTCTTTGCTGTTGACAAAAGCAGGAAGTAGGAAGGACAGAACATCTGACTCAATTCCTGCCAAACAGATTAGCTGATCTTGGGAACACCAGTAAGGTCTTGGGTGTGCATTTTGGTTGCTTGCTTTACTTGATTAGTTAACACAGCAGCATTTCAACAATTTCCTTTATTGGAAAGATTAAGAGCATTACTATTACCTTTAGCTATTACATGCTATCAGGTGAAATCATTTAAAATTTTGTTATTTGATGTTTCTTTTCCAAAAGGAGATTGAGGGAAGCAAATTTGGGGAATGAAAATATAATTGTGTACTTATTAAAGTTATGATTAAAATGACACATCAAGAGTAAGAATATTGCATCCTTGGAGCAAAGTGCATTGAACTGACGTAGCCAGTGGCAAATGAACATAAATTCACTATCTCAGGCTCCTCCACGTCTCCTTACCTGTTGCAAGGCGAAAGGAATAAGGAGAGAGTAGACATGATTGGACTCATTCTGCACCATCCAGGAAGATCATCCTCATCTTACAACAACTGCGTATCACACCTGGCATCCGCACCACACAAAACCCTGGTTCCTCAGTGTACACATCTGACAGATACTTTCCTAAGCAGCTTCCAAGTTCTCATCTTTCTGGAGTAGAGAGCACACTTTGCTTCTGTGACCCAGCTAAGCATGTAAGTGACATCCGTATTGCAGTGGATTGTTCTGAAACAAGTCCATTTCTTCTGAGTCATTCCTCTCACCTCACGGTCTAGTCTCAAAGACATACAGAATTTTACCAGGTCTATTCAATTAGCCTTACAAGCCATTGGTTAAAAAATGGAAGGTTAAAAAAAAAAAAAAAACTTTGACCAAGAAATTTATTTCGTAATATTATGCTGTATTCTTTTTCTTCTTTTTACAGAACTATCTAAACCTGATCGTAGAACTGTTATTCTTTTGCAGGTCAAAAGATTCATGGAAAAAAAACCTAAACCCAGTCAGTTCCCAACTCTGTTTCTGTCCTCTTCCCAAACTATACATCAAACTCGTTTTCATGTAATAGAAGAGAATCTGGATACAATTTAAAATCTTCAGTTGATAGCTAAGGTGTTACAAATTGTGCAGCAATAGATGCCTAACGATAGGAGTATTAAAAAACAGACCAACAAATACTAATCATTTGCCAAACAGCAATATAACGCACATTCACATATTTATGTCATGGTCTTCTCCTTTTACCTTTATGTTTCCTGAACAAGCCATATTCAGCCTAACTTAACAGACCTGAAAAAAACCTCATTCATGGAAAACCAGAAATTCTACAATTTCAGATTTTTCTTTTCCCTTACACAGCCCTTGATGATATCCAACTGTTCAATGTGAATAAATCTATTCAAATCATTTATTGAAAAAAGTGTGAAAGTATAATTTCCTCTGCAGGTAAGAGCTGCTTAACCTCTCTTGATTTTTCTTAAAAAACTCTAAATAGATTGACTGGATGCACAAAGCTGAAAGTCATTCAACTTTATTCTTGACATTCCCGCCCACCCGCACCCCAGGCACCCTGAAAAGATTAAAAAAAAAATATGAAGGCTGTTTCTATAGAAATCAATATCAACAACACTACAGTACAGATTTATAGAACTGTGTTTTTCCTCTTATTTTAAAGAGCCAGAAGTAAAGGAGGGGAGAACTGTAAGAAATTGTTTAGTTTTAGAAMACAACCTGCAATTTAAGTCACTATGTCTACCTGTATATTCACTAAATATGAACAGTGTATAATTTTCCAAGTCAAACAAGTAAACCACCAAGCCTGTAATCTTCTAACCAAGCCAGCACTTTCACGTCAGCCACTCAGAGGTACAAGTGCTCTTCTACCATTCAACCCACTTAATGTGCCAAAATCAGTASCAAGTGAGAAAGCAGCAGTTCAGAATATTTTGCTTTGCTTTTTTCCCTGCCCCAGATACTGAACTCAACCATCTCGCCCACTAGCGACCTCAGTTCTACAGCTCTCTATAATTCCTATGATTAACCCATTTTGGTAAACTTGCCAAGGTCAAAACCACGAATATGAGTTTGCAACTCACCATGTTAAGAAAAAAAAAATCAGTGCAATTCAATCACTTTTTATCTAGCATTCTTACCCTAATATGGGCTCAATCAATCATGTTTATAGTTGGCAAAATTACGCTAAGTTGTTAGGCTACGTGGTTTGATTTCCAAAAAGAATCAGAGTTATGGGAAATAARAGAGTTTTTCTCTGATTTCTTACCTGCCCAAATCTTATTGTTGTGTTCTATCCTGTGGTCAAAAATGGCAGCAATTGGGCAGGGAAAAGACTCAAAGTAGCAGTACCCATAAATTTGCTCAATTAGAGGCAGAACTTAACCATTACACTGCTTTGCAGACACAAAAAACAAGTAACAGCCTCCTACTGGCAAGCTGGTCTAGAGTTGCAGCGCACACAATTCTTTGCACAGTGCAAGCGTTCAGAGATTTAAGGGATAAGGGACAAATTTACAAGCCATTAGTCATGCTGCTCATGGAACACATTGTTCCATTTTGTTCTTGAGTAAGTTTTTATTAGATTAAGTTGGAAACTTACACTATTTTCATATGATATTTTAAACTTCATTAAACTTTAAGTATGTTGGATGTTCACTGCAAGGGTGGAGTGGCTGAACTAGGAACTTCCTCAAAAATTGCTTTTGATTGCATTTAAGCATAGCATCTCCCAGAGATCCCTGAGTAAAACAGGCAATACATGCAATTTGTAAAAGAATTGTCTTCATACACAGGGGAAATGTAGTAAGGACAAAAGATGTAAGCAGGCTTCCTGAGCATTCTAGAAAATAATCTTAGTAAGGCTTGCAGAAAGAGAAGAATGTCTTCTGGAGGACTCCTTTTGAGATTAAAAGTCAAAGGAAACATTCCTTTCTTCACTATAGCAAGAATGTCTAGAGAATCACATAGGAAAAACAGATCACTTCTATTCTTCATTCATAATGCATGGATAATATTTCCAGATTACAGAGCTAGAACAAAGATATAAACATTGTTTATCATGGGAAGGTCAATAAAAGCCCACAAGGGAAAAGCCCACCACAGGCACCATTCTTTTCCATTTGCACACAAATAAGAGGCTGCTGAAATTAGTATGTGTTAGGCATAAGACATTTCATAGTTACATTAAACAAGTTATTTAATGGCATAAGTTCAAGTAAAGGAGTGATAATAAATCTTACTTTTTGAATCTCATGGGAAAAAAAAAATGTAAAAACTCTACTGGCACAATCCAGCTCATGGTTCTAGTATTTTATTTGTACCATGAACCTGAATCTCTCCAAGTCTAGAAAAAGAACAACTCTTGATCACAATTAAGTTCTTTGATGGCTTATATTGAAAGATTTTCCAGCAAAAATAGTAACCACAGGTGCTTTCTGGGCAGATGAGATACCTCATTTGTTGAATCAATGTAGTCAAGAGCAAGCATCAAATTTTGCTGTGCAGAAAGTTACCCTCCAGTGCAATGATTTAGACAATGACTTTATAGTTCATCATGTAGCAAGCACGTACAAAAGAACTCCCTKTTCTTGCCAGAGAAAAACTTTAACGTGCAAACAGCAAATGTTTGGGGATCTCTTTAGGAAATATCTATCTGCTATGTGAGCCTGAGCCTACCTACCTCCTTACAGAGGGCTGCAGAAGGAAGCGGTAAGCATTTTCCCAGATTTCTTCTACACATGCAGAGGCCCAGGAAACAAATAGGGAACTTAAACTCTCATCTCTGCTAAGGCACTTGCATGTACACATTGATAAACTTTACTGATGCAACACTTGATCCGTTTGTCTAAAGAAGAGTTAGAGGCTTTCATTCTTGAGTTTTCAGATAAAACAAATGATTTTCCTCTTTTTCTTTTTCCTGTGGCCTACAAGAGTGATTGCATGCAGCAGGAGCAGTAAAAATAGTATTTAACAGAACCTAAATGCTCAAAAAACAAAAAAATCTCAGGCACAATGTTTATAGATTGTGATGCAGGAGCTGAATTATGGCTCAAGCTAGAAAAGATTTCAAAGGCTTCTTAGAGAGCATGTTGTTCTTAAAAGGAAATAAATAGAAGTAACTTAACCCTGATAACTAGTGACAAAATTATCACTTCTATTACAAACAAGTAGTATCTGTTCTTTATGGAATTCACAGACATACTAACACCATTGTCTGTCACAAACACTGTATTTCCCATCAGCACAGGAGGCAGCAGAAAAAGCCTCCAAAATTCATAGAAATATCCCAGCAACAGAGTAATACATTTGAAAACTTGAGATCTAACTTGCACAATTATAATCTTAAATTTCCCTATCAGTTTTTCCTTTTATATTCTAGTCACAATCGGAATCAATGTGAATGCTGAATAAGGGAAAAAAAATGTCAACAGTAAGAAAGTTACCATATACAAATTTTTCATTCTCTTGCATAGATAACTCATTTTTCAGAAGCAGGAAGTTACAAGCAGTGATGCACTGAAAGGTAACAAACTTTAAGCTAAATAAGAGGTAAAACATGTATTTCCTTTATATGAAGCAAAAGCTCCAAAGTAGTTACTTGGAAGGCAATCCAGCAGTGTTGCTTTACGAAAAGATGCATCTTCAGGGGGAAGCAATACCAGTTTTGCAAGTTTGACTCTAATGAGGTACAAGGTTTACTTTTTAGCAAGCAGCGAGAATGCACACATTCTTGTAGGAGAATTACTGTGTGCAACTTCAGGCATGACCTACAGCTTCCAAACATCAGCGCAACTCAAAAATCTCATACCCTCACCCAACAAAATTTAGCACCTTTTGGAAATCAGGCATAGCTCCAAAGCCTCTGAAACAGTCTATTAAAAATSAGATGTTTAGTAGCTGAACAGTAAATTTGCAGGACACTGGAAATACTTCCCAGGTAAGTTACACAGATATACAGATAGCATTTGTTCAAAACCAGTGGAATGTACATGGTTCAATTTTTGCAGGTAGGGTTTTTTTTGTTTTTTTTTTTTCCCCTTTGGTTGTAATTCCTTCCCTTCTCCTGTTAAAAGGCATTAAGAGCCCGCAGGAAGGGTAGCACCCTTCCTAAAGCAACAACACAATCAAGGGTCCAATACCTCTTTAGCTGAAGAGAAGATAAGCAAAGCTGGAAGCTGAAAGGAAGTCAATCACACAAGCAAGGGGGGGGGGGGCTTATTAAAATGAAAATATTGTTCTATCCCAGGAATAGCTTTATTATGCTGAACCAAGTGGCACAACTGAGTTCTCAAAGCCTTCAGTAAGAGTACTGAACTGCCTCCAAGTTGTCATGAGAGACATTCACATATGAAGGGAAATAATTTATTCAGAATATGCATATATATGATTAAAAAAATCTAACTAGTAATTTCTAAAGCCTTCATAATAAAAGTCTCTTCAGGCTTATTTGTCAAAATAACTGCAATACTTTTTTTTTTGGTCTATTTAAGGAAGCAGCAGGGAAGGATAGAAACTAAATACTCAGGTTCTAGGATCGCAGAAGTTCATAGCTTGCTAATCACTTCTTCCTTTGTTCTGTAATTTCCATTCTTCAAAAATATTATCAAAAGTAGAACACAAAAAGAAGAATTCTCTTTTGGTTTTATTTGATGAATTGTCAGATTCCACTTTCTTTGTCTCTGTTACATTTCATCTAAAATCTGTATTCCACCCGCTCTGTGGTTCTCAAACACACTCATTTCTTCTCTGGCTCAGGGTTGTATTCTAAAACACTGTACATAGCCCAAAAATTAAAAACTCTTTAGCTTCTTTTGGGGAACAAATAATTTTTCTGAAAGGCAGTCCTCACCAAATGTTATGCCGAAGCGTTAAAGCTTCATGCCTGGAAAGACTCTAAGCAAGCCTAACTCCCTACCAAGACAAATGGCCAGATGTTCACAAAAGCACATCTTGCTGAGAACATCCCCCCTTTGCCAACACTGCTCCTGGAAAACTAACTCACCTTCAGAGTCAAAAGCTCTTTCTCCTCCCTCCAAACTCCGATACAATGAAAAATTTATAATCGATACTGATAGAAAGTTCGGTTTTAGTATAAAAGTCCATTTGGACTGTAACCCTACTACTGAGGAGCAACTCTAGAGCACTGAGGCAATGCTCAGGCAGAAAGTCTCCCTGCTCACCTTTAATAGTGCAACAAGGAAAGCTTGCCGTGTCACATCAAGAAGGAAGCAAGGACAAGTAATGCAGAGACCAGTACACATTATTTTCCCAAAATTAATTTTAAAAAGCAGTAACAAAGAAGTACTTTTTATCTGAGGCTTAAAGTAGGCAACAGGGGAATAACAAAACCCAGGTTTCAGGTTTAATGGCTTGGTATTTGTGTGAAACAGGTGAAGAGTAAGCTTTCCGTCAGAATGATCAGTTTTGTTTTGGTTCTTAACTTCTAAGGCCACAGGTTAGCTTGCTTTTTAATGTTTTCCCAAGGTAAGGGAAAAGAGGGAAATACCA
This sequence comes from Rhea americana, assembly GCF_003343005.1. Lineage (NCBI taxonomy): Eukaryota > Metazoa > Chordata > Aves > Rheiformes > Rheidae > Rhea > Rhea americana. The sequence goes on along the minus strand of NW_028187066.1, from coordinate 3,466,738 downwards.
CTAAATGTAAGAAAGGGGGCTAAGTCACTACCACCAACCAGCTCACAGTGAACTTGTTCCTAACAGTATTTGGTTTAATATAACTCGGTCATACAAGTCACACACATGAACTTTTCATTCATAATTCTGATTTGATTTGACGTCAAAATAATCTTTTCATGCAAGAGAAGTGATGTTGCCTACCTGTGAAACAAATTTACTTCATACAAACAAGAGCTGTATTAGAATTGTTTCGTTCATATAAATACAACCTGAAATTAGTTCAGCTTTTTTTTTTGTCAACTGCTCTGCTAGCTGCAACATTCTGAAGGAAAATGAGTCAACTCACGTGATTAAAGTGCAACATTCTTAATGTACCTGTAGTTTTCAATTTATAAGAGACTTTCCTTGCAAAGATGTCAAGGTTTTTCATGCAAGATCAGAGCACACTGGACAAACTTTCCTACTGAAGACATATATAACTTCTGAGATACAAAAACAACTAAAGGCAAGAATCTGTACTATGAGGAATGGCCAATCATTTTTATATTATGTGTAAGTTCATTAAATTTTCTTAGTTGCCTCTACGCAAAATCACAGAGAAAGTTCTAATCATATTACAAGTCTTTGAGAGATCCTCAGAGAAATTGCATTTTGCTTAATGAGGATATTTTCATATTTTATTTTCAGACATTTACTCCTGGAAGGAGGAAAAAAAAAAAAAAAAAAAAAAAGAGTGGTATTTCTGGCATCATCCTTAATAGAATTACCTGAACCAAATTACACTAAAAACACAAGTACACCGGATTTCCATTTCCAAAATACTTAGATATACAGTGAGGAACACAAACCACCTCAAATTGGGCAATCCAGTGAAAGTCAGTAGAATGTGAGCTCCTAACCTAGTTAGATTTCAATCAAATAATTTCAGAAGTTATGGTGCAGTTATGCCCTTTGTGAGCCTGTCTTCCTGCCTTAAGATTACTGAAATATCTGACAGCTACTTGGAGAGAATCATACTTTCAGAATTTTTGCAATTTACACGGAAGACTGGATTCTTATGCTTCCATCTGCTTCATCAGTGGTCAAAGCAAGCACTGTTTTCTCCTGCAAGAGAACATGCACTATGCAATATATCTCAACCTTCCCTTTTCTCCTTAAGCTATTGCAAGGTATCATAGAACAAAATAAAAATTAGTAAGCATCTTGTTTACCATCATCATCTATTGCATTTATATCTTAGCCTCACATTTCATGTTTATCAAACCATTCTTACACTTCTATTCTATAAAACATCTAAATGCATTCTGAGAATGTAACACAAAAGTACCAAGATTAGTTTGACAACTAATTAGCACAGCAGATTCTTAATTAGGAGGATTGTATATTGCTGTAATTGAAGTAGATGAATTGTACAGCAGGGGAAAATGCACCTAATCCACAGTGCTTTTCTCACCATATGGTCTCTCTCCAGTCATTCATATTTTTCCATGACATTTAAATATATTGATACAGTTAATCTCATTTATTTCTACTACTAGAAGACAACTGTTACATTAGTTTGAAGACTTTGGAGACAGACAAAGCTACAATTTCAAAAATTTCTACAGCATTAAAATTGTTACTACGGAATGAGTTCATAAACATCTTAGTTCAGGTCCTTTTATTAAAATAAAATGCACCAGTACCTCCTCTGTTTTCCCCAACCTGCAAGTAAGATGAAGAATTTGCCCCTAAAAACCCCAATGCTTACAGAAAACTATCTCAGAGGTCATAAAACTGCATGTTTTTGTTTAATCCTGTAGCAGCATATGCCACATATTTGTGTAATAGGGTTCCAAAATATCTAACTAATAAAATAGTTACCTAGATAAAAAAAACCCTCAGAGCTAATTAAAAAAGAAAAGCACTATGCACTGCATTAAACAAGTAATGGCAAGTCTTAATTTGAGGCAGTGGTTCCCAGTGGTTCTTCTACTATTAAGGGACATTGAGGGACTTACCAGCTATCACCTTCTGTTCCACATTTAACATACCTCAACATATTTATAGCAGATTTTGTCTTGTGGTATCTGTTTGCTGTCTAACACTTCTCTTTCTCTGCAGTCTTATGATCATTCCCTGTCTTGTATCTCACCAGGTCATAAGACATCTGCAGGACTACAACTTATTGGTGGTTCCCTGGGCCAAAAAACATTTTGATAAGCACAGAATGATGGTCTGACAATATTTGTCTAGGTAACACTGTACAGTGCCTTAATGAAAGCAGTAGGATGAGGAATAGGAGGCAGAAGCCACTTGAAACTCCTTTCCCACATTTAACAAAAGCAGAGTTGAATTCAGAGTTCAGCAGCCATCTAGCAGCTATTGTTCTTCTCTGCCCATTTTACCTCCATCTCATCTTATTTTCCTCTGATGTTCTGGTTTGTCCATCTCAATTCCAGGGGATCCAGCCTTCGAGTCTGAAATACCATGATACTGCAGTGGTTGTAATATTTACTAGAAGTACATTTGCAGATTATACCACTGGCATTTTAAAAAGCCAATTTAAGACAGCCAGCCTACATTCATCCCCTCCTCTATGAAGGTTTTGTATGTCAAAATACCTGAAAACTGCACTGACACAGCAGCACTTACTTTAACTTGCATTACAAATAAACGGCACATGCTGTTTTACAGACAATATATATTCGTAAACTTGCTCATGCAAAATTAGTGTGCACAACAGGGATGTCTGTTTTCTAATCCCCACGCTTTCAAAAAACGACATTTGTCTGCTTTTTTGAACTGTGCCCAAACCTTCTCTTTAATATAAGAAATCTTGCACAGAATTTGTCTGCCAGCCTGATCAATTTATGAAGCTGAAACAAAAAAAGAATAAAAGTTATACAAAAACATGGTGCACCTGGAGGACTGATTCCCACCCATCTTCCTTCTTTTTGCTTTACAAGTAGAAAGAGTGAAAAAAAGAAAAAAATCATGGTCACAAAATTTTAACATTTTAATCCTAAACATTACAGGGCAAATGGATGTTGGAACCTATTTCCATACACCATGCGTCAACTTTTTATTCCCAAATGTGGCCAAATCCACTAAAACAAGAGTGGCTAACAAACTCTGGTTATGGAAATACATTTCTGGAATAAATGCTAGAAAAGCAACAATGGGAAAAGCCAACGGTCTCCGTAAAGGTAAATGAAGTGGAACAATGTGTAGATTAGATACTTTTCTGTTTCTTACTCATAACCTGTCAATTCAGTGCATCATATGGTTCAACATAATGGTCCCTGTTTTGGACAAACATTTAACTAGTGTCCATTGATTCCAAGTTAGTGGATGATGAATCTTTTTGGATACTTTCAAAGATGGCTGCCAGCTCAGGGTTAGAGCTTATCTGTGACTGAAATTCACTCATTAATGGGCTCTTCTCTGCTTCTGGAATGGTTAGAAGCGCTGCTACTGCCCTCATAGCAGATCGTTTCAGTTCATCTTGCTTTTCAAACTCCTGTTTCACTGAGTTTGCCTTTACCTAGGGGGAAAAGAAGTTAAAACACGTATGAGACTTTTGCTTAACCCTTTCTCTACACCCATCTTAAAAATCTATTTCCTTCTATATTGTCATTTTGGACAGCTTTCAAAACAGCCTAAACACTAAATCCAAGAAGGTCTTAATGGGGGGGGGGAAATAATAATAAAACCAACTAATCAATCTACCTAAAAGACTCTTTACCAGCAGTATACAAATTGACTGAAACCTGAATATTGCAAGTTAAGCAGAAAAGATGAGCTATCAAGCCAATTACCACATCAAAATAATTATAGTAGCCAACTTTCAATTAGCTAGGTCAGTAAACATTAAAATGTTGTCACAATACTAGGACTCCAGAGTACCAAAAATTCAAGAAAAATATTGACCTTTATTAAAATATCTGGTTAACCTTTTGTTATAAGTCTCAGACATGTTTCAATGATACAAAAAATTTATTATTAAAAGCAGCCCAACTTCTTAATCTCAAATGTAAGAGAGATTACAGTAATGGATAAGAAAGGTAAACCAGGCATTAAATCACTATCAGAGAATGTAGGTGTATCTAGACATGAATAGCGAGGAAGGAACCAACCGTGTCTCAATCTCGTAATCATTTAAATGAAGGACAAAAACATTTAATACATGTATAAAGCTCCAAGTATTTACATTATACTGCCTATTGCAGCTTATAAAAAAACTGTTCAGACAACAATGCAATACAGTCAGTCTCAGCRATATTCTTCATACATAAGTTCATTTATACTTCTAAGAAACAACACACACAAAAAAAATCATGAATAGAAGTTTAAATTTAAAACAATACCTTAGTTGTACACGTAGCACGCAAAGGTTCAACAAGCCTATCCAACCTCTGCAGTACTGCACTTGGACAAAGGGTAGATAGTCTCACCAACATTAAAAAGGTTAACATCTGTTTGAGAGAAAAAACACATTCAATAGTCAGTTAAGCTCAGCACTTTGACAGATATTTCCTACAACATTATGCAACCTTTTTAATAGGAACATTTTAAGGAAAGGAGGTAAATATAGCAAAAAATTTAAGCATATGGAATACTCTTACCATTTCAGTCTATTCAATATATAAAATATTTTTGACTAATTTACTGCTGAGAGAGAGAAAAATGACACCTAACCTTAATGTCATAGTGATCCTTCAAGCCATCTTCAACGTGGTTTAAGAATTCAAAAATATCTAATCTATCCAAACAGCTATCCAAGAGGGTATACATGCACTCAAAAGCTGCTTTTCTTATGTCCAATCCATCATCAACTGTATGCTTAAATGGTCCCATTTCCACCTGTCAGCAAATAAAAATAGAAGTTAAAAAGCAATATAATTAGAAAAATCCAGAGTCTATTTACATGTATTTAGACCTGATTTTCTCAGTTAACATACCTCTCTGATTAGTTCCTTCCTGACTTTTGTTTCATTGTAAAGGTGAGGAAGCACAGTATCTAGCAGGTCCCTTATTAATGATGGTTTATTGTGTGCAGCTGAGTTAAATGTCACTAGGGCTACTCTCCTGACATTGAGATCTGGGTCTTCCAGTGTTTTCAGAAAATCACCTACAATCATACACAGAAACAAATCAACCAATGGGGATTTTTCTTCCTACTTTGAAAAATATTCTTGCTTAGTTTTAACCTTTCAACAAGGTGTTTTTAATGCAAAAGTTATTTTGATGCAACAGAGACCAGTACCTGCTATTTAGCAAGGCTATGCAAATATATGTATTCAATTATACTCTTACGAAAAATACATATTTGAGTTATAGAATATTTCAAATAAGAAATAGAAAAACAGCTTCAAAATAAATCTGTATCATTTAATAATATTTAAACAGAGTGTTGGTTTTTAAGATAACAGTCAGCGAGTAGTGAAAATTATATTTAACAGCTACGAAACAGTATCTTTTCTCCGTTAAAGTGTCTCAAAACATGCTTTAGAAAACCAACATGAACTTACAGTTTAAGAATTAGAGAGCCTCTCTCAAGAAAACTATCAATACTGCTTTTTTTTAACTCCTTAATTTGCTTACATTAAGAGTTCCTAAATTGCCAGAAGATAAGCCTACTCAACATGTATTAACATACAAACACTTCTACCATTTCACACACAGCAAGTTTTCAAATCCCCTAGGGTTCTGCAACATTGCTATAGTAAAACAAACACCTGCAGGAATATATTGTATTTTTCCCCATGTCTGTTATGTTTTATTAGCAACTTTTACGACTAACAACATTTTAAAGGGAGAAAAAAAGTGTTTAAACATCAAAATGACTACTTTACACACTGAGATACTGGGCAACAAAATTAAACGTGACTGAGACTTTTGAATTACTAAATGCTAATAGGCTCTTTGGTTAGAAAGCCAAAAAGTTTCTCTAGAAACCAAAGGGGCAACCCTGCTACAGCAGGTGGGAGGGTTAGGTGAAAAACTTAAAACATAGTTCATTCTTTAATACCATTAAAAAGATTGAAGCTTAGTGATTAAAAATAACATATATGAACTAATGCCACCCCCCATAAATAAGGACTTTGCTCTCTACAAAAACTGTATTTTTAAAAGATTAATCTTTTCCTCCTCTTGGACTGAGCAGTATATACAAGTTTACAGATGTTTAAACCTATAATGAATCCACTATAATACACAGCATATTAGACAAATTTACAATACTGTTGTGTCATACAAATGAGAACATATGCATAGATCAAAAAGCCACAGCATTTCAATTCTGTCGTACTAATGCTATACTGCAAGCTCTGATCACTGTATCCCTACACAAAAGTACACATGCCTCCAATAACTTTCAAACCACAAAGCGTTACTGAATCACAAGCATTTAAACTTACAATTCATCACTTTGTATGTGAATTTTGTATTAATTTTGTATTACACTTACATTTTGAGTGACAGAATGTTACAGATATTCCTAAGACCACTGTTGTAAGTGAAGATAATACCTCCTTATGCCAAACTGATTGGAGCAAGAGCATGAGAGGAAGCGCAAGAGAGCGAGCCAAAAATAGCTTCTGGGCACCTTCTACCATCATAGCTTCAATACACACTACTTTTTATCACACATTTTTACTACTCAGAATTTAAACAAGCTAGAATTTCAGCAGAAATAAYTGACTTTTGAAGAATCATTTTGTAACTGTTCCTACCAATAGCTACCACTAACAGCTATGCAATTCGGATATCTGCAAAGCACTTTTCTGAAAAAAACGATGAACAGATTTTAAATGTAATTCTATTGCCTGAAAACTTAGAAGTTGTTACAAAAAATAAAGATCTTACCTATGCAGTTCTTCAAGAGTGGGTCTATAGGTTGTGGATGATCAGAAATAGTGAATTTAACAGCAGTAACCACTGAACTTCGAGCATATGATGACCCTAATATGAAAAATAATTGTGAATGTTAAAACAGTACAATTAGAGAATTTAGATTATGTGCAACTTCTTTTCAAAAAAAACACGGTATTCTTTAGGATCCTTAAGAGTGTTCATTACTACTAGCATTGCAGTATCTTTCCTCTATTTATGTAAGTGTGACATATTAAACAAAAAAAATTGAATGTTTATTTCAAACTTCCTGTAGAAGATGACATTGAAGTAATGCACCTATTAGGAAAGATTTTTTAATTCACCAAGAACAGGTCTACAAATTCCACTCTAAGTAGAAGCATACAAAGAAAATTATGTCAATATACTTCACGACATGAAACTGATTCACAAGTTACCCACAAAGATCCTTCAAACTTCCTAATCCTTACATGTTCCAATTCTTAGATTAAAATTCTGAAAATAGTACGATTTATTCCAGCACGTCAACATGTTGCAATGCATCTGTCAAGTAGTGCTGTCCCCTTGTTCCCCATGTTGATCCCCTTAATTTTACAGCTCTTTGCTAAATGGAACATTATTAGTTAAAATACCATAATCTCACAGGAAAACATAGAAACAATTCATGTTATGTATGACTAACTTCCACAATGAAAAAGGGAAGTGCAATGGCTGKAAAGTATGTCCAGTAAAATACCACGTGGAAAACTCAAATTTTACTCTTGCCTAATTAAGCTTCACATTGTTATTGAGGGAAAAAAATACTTCATTTCTGACATATCACAAAATTTAAGCATAAAATTTATAAAACCAGATAAATTTGTTAATAGGGAACACCAGGTCACTTGCTACAATATATACATCAGTTACTACTCACCTGATGCCAAGTAACCCTTGAGTCGTGGAAGCAGAGTCTCTGGGTCTATTAAAGTAAGCTTGCCTAAGCATTCAGCAACAACATTCCTTGTACCCTCTTCCGCACATTCGCAGTGTTTCAGGAGTAAGGCCCAGATGTTCTCAACATATGGTTTGAGACCAATCACTGATGCAGAGCTAATTATTTCTTTCAAGGAATGAAGAAGAAGGTATTGCCTCTTAGGTTGACTGGTTATTTCTTGTAAGACAAATGGCAAATACTCAGGAAGATTGCCAACACTAATACTGCCTAATGCATAAGATGCTGCCGACTTGACTTCTTCACTAGGAGAGGAAAATGCTTCCAGTATTACAGATTTCAGCTCAATTTGTCCACTTAAGTCAATGTGATGCCCAACTTCCCCAAGAGAAAGTAAAGCCAGAAGTCGAATGGAATCTGTGGACCTGGAGTTCTTGACATCTTGAATGAACTGACCTACAACAGCTGGTCCTTCCTTAGGGCAAGCTCGAGTAAGAGCAGCTACACATTTGGCAATAGAATAGTAAGACTGCTTGTGAGTAAGTGCTGTGCTCTGCGAGTACACTGGACCCGTTAACATGCGTAGTAAATCCATATAGCCTAAATTATTTGTCCCAGTCACAACCAAAGCTTGGAAAAATTCTAGCATGGCACTAAGTGCTCCACCCTGGAGTAGAGGTGATCTCACAAGCCCAATAAGTTCGTTGAGAATGGACCCACTGATCTTTGACAGGGAGGAGGGATATACTTTAGCCAGTGTCGTAAGAAAACTGATGGCCATCTGTGATACATGCATATCACTTTCACTAATGAGAGGTGGAAGCTCATCCAAGACAGCATCAATCATAGCAGCTGTCAAACTGTCACTGTAATTTTTAATTAAAATATCTAGAGCAGAAAGAGTGCCCAGTTTCAAAGCTCGCTGATTTTTTCTCAAAAAAGAGGCAAGAATAGGAACTCCTTCTCCAAGTATTGGTCGCAAATCTATCTTCAAAGGAGAACCAGCAATCAGTGTCATGGCCTTCACTGTAGTTAATCGAGTGATCTCATTCTTCAGTCTCTCTAGGAAGATCTGAAGTGTACTGGGCAAGTCTGTGCCAAGGCTGTCACCAAGGCTACAAATGATTTGACCCATGCAAGATATTGCCCTCTCTTTTACCTCCTGATCAATGTCAGCAGCCTTTAACCTCTTGATTGTACAAGTAAATAAATCTTTGATGTAAGGAGTAGCATCAAAGGAAGAAGGCTGGTCTAAAGGACGAATGACCTTCACAAGTTGCTGTGTAACCAAAAGAGCCTCTGATGTTATCTTGTAAAATGGGTCTCCAACACAAGCAACAACTGGAGGTACCAGTGCTTGAACATGAGGATGAAAGACTTGGGGAGAATGATTACAGAGGATCACATACAAACAGGACAAAGCATCTATCTTCAGATTAGAAGAACTTGATTTGTCATTAAGTGAAAAAATTATTCCTGTAAGAGAAAAGAAAAAATTATTTTTAGGTTGCGTATTTATTCTTTCAGAACACTTTAAAATTTCTGAAGGACAGCAGCTATACTGTGCTGATGTTTTTTTGCTCCTAGCCTTTCCTAAATGCCTCCCAGTCTTTTTCACTATTTTATTCAAACAATTAAGTCTTCAGTTTCCTTTACACTGAAGAGCTACAGAATAGACAAACTGATTCCTAACTCTAAAGGGATCCTGAACCCTGATTTTGTCAAAGTTTACTTTTCCTCATTACTTCAGAATTCAGTATTTTGGTAAAAGGTAAAATATGGGCAATATTTTGCTCTGCTCAGACAAAAAAGAAGGCAGAGCTTGACCCTGCAATTGGAGGCAAATCAGCTTTTTTCAAACTTTGGGGGGGGGGGGAGGGAGGGAGCAGGAAAAAAATCAATCTCAGAGCAATCCTTGTTTTCAAGATTAAAGGAAATATATCATTTAAATATCTATATGTATTCACACAGTAGTTGATTGTTTTGCCAGTTTCTTTAAACAGTAGCAATACTTCAAACGTTTATAAAAACACAGTCAAGATTTAAAGATTGAGAAAATTCACATACAAGTTACTAGTAAATCTTTTTAAGTTAATAGTATGTTTCTCATACCTGGTACAAGCACAGGAATATGTTGTGTTAGGGCTCCAGGTAACACATTTACCAGCTCAGTCAGCATGTTAAAGCAACACTGTCGAGTCTTCACACTTTTCTCCTTCATCTGTTTGTGCAAGGCTTTAACTATGTTGGGAACCTGTAATCATCACACTTCCGTTAATGGGTTCAATACTTGACATTTCTCATTTCTCTCATCATACATCACTGGAATAGAGTTGGGGGGGGGGAAGGAGAGACACATATCCTCTATTTCTGATTTCTCTGCAGAACTAGAAAACTTTGTGTAAGTATTGTGGAATGAAGGTTCAAATCAATTACTATCCCCCAAAGCACTAAAGCAATTTAATTTTAAAAGGCAAGATGAAAAAAGCAAAATTAGATTTGCATTAACAACACAACTATACAGAACATCATTTGAAAAGTCATCATAATTCACTTACGAAAGGAAAATACTGTTTTTCAGCACTATCCATCTTTTTATTCTTTAAATAAAACACCTTGTAGCAAATCAAATTTTACTTTGAGCATTAGGTATTATTTCTATATTACTGAAAGCAAAAAAAAAATATTTTGCTGTTAACTTGGTTAAATTATCTATGACATGTAAGTTTTAGAGGTGAAAGTAAAGAACTAAAGTCAGAGTAGAGCTTCAGTGTGCCTTCTGAACGTATGAAATCTTAACAAATAACCTGACTCTGAAGCATCGTCAAAGGTGTTTCTCCTTGCTCCATTGCATCAGGATCACAAAGCCAACTCTGCACAGGTCGAGTTTGTTTTAAAAGAGAGAGATACGCATGAAAAACATCTGCTTTTACATTCTCTTCACGCTCTTTGAATCTGGCTATTAATGCAGGAGATACAGTTTTGTAGAATTCTGGAAGCATTTCATGTCGCGTGCTAACCACAGCATCCAGACATTTAGCAGCTGCACGTCTCACTTTCCAGCTCATGTCATCATCATCACTATATTCATCATCACTCCCTTGAAAAAATAAATTATGCATATGTTCAAGTCTAGACAATCAAATCATCAAGTTTTATCTTAATTAAAAAAAAATACACTTGAATTCTTTGTGTAAGGCATACCAAATAAAGCAGCATAAGTATGTTAAGAAATACATACCTAAAAAGCCTTGTAAACTGCCTAAATCTTAAGGCTAATAATTTTCTCCGCTAATTTGCTCAAACTAACCCTAAACATCTACTAATTTAAACTGCAAAAAGAATAGAGTGTTTTTACATCATATTTACAACCTGACTACTGATTTAAAGCATATTCTTCTTTATTTACCATATAAGCAACAAGGCAGCAACAATTACTAGTTGATCAAGATTCCTCAATTTATTCTGTTTGTTTCTTTCTAAGAAGAAATCAAATCAAACCATTATACCCACTAAATAAAAAAAGTAAATGTTTTGTGTTGCTTACTCTGTATCTGCTGTTGTTATAAACTGAAGCAACAGTGTAGGGCTCACTGATTCTTAAAGTAACAAGAACATTACACTTTGGGTTTAGATTGCTTGTGTGTCCAAGTTTTCATAGAGCTTACATATGACAAGGTATTTAGCAACAATAAACACCTTATTCTTTTCAGTCTAAAACATTTTTATCCTACAGGAAAATATTAAGAGTATTCTGCAATTCTAAATTGTTTCCAATTTTATGCATTAGGCAATGATATTTTCTAATAAAAAGCAGTAGAGAGCTCTTTCCCATGCTGAATATGCAGTTTCAATTCACTAACATATTTTTTTTTCATTCTAGTTATACCATCCTACATGCTTCTGCCTTTTAACATCTCATTTTTTCAATTCTTCAAAGTTAAAATATTTATTGTGTACTTTATATTGGAATTCATTGTCTCTAGTAGATACACTGCAGATACATGCTGAAAACTAAATCATCATCCTGTACTTCTATTCTGAGAAGTGAGCTCATAAAGTATGTTTAAAAGCAGTACAAGAATTGAACGCATAAGTATATAAGTCATTCAAATGCTGGTACTTAGTAGTGATACCAGGCATTTCAGTTTCCTCAAACCAGTGTAGGCTAACTTCRTAAGCCCTTCCTGTCCTCAAAACCAAAAAAGATTATACCTTGATCATCATCATCACCACCATCAGCATCCATAGCATTTTCATCTTCATCTTCATCATCATAATTGTAATTTGGATCATAGGTAAGATATTTTAGACAAATGTTTATAATAGTAGATACATGAGGATAAACTTCTTTAGGACATCTGCATAACACAAAAATAAAAGTAATTGCAAGTTACCTTAAAGAGTTAGTATATCTGCCTAGAAGACTTCACATCATCACTTACTGTACTTCGAGGATGTTAGCCAAAAAGTACTATCAGTGCATCCATAACTATGAATTTTGTGGAGTTTTGTTTATTTTCTTTTAGAATTCAACTTCATCAGAAATTCAGTTTACTCTCAAACTTAGGATACAAATAGATCAGGTCACAACGCATATGGATAAATATGTTAGAAACAAGAACCGGAAAACAGCATGAATTTTTACTTTGATAGACAAATAATAATCAATATAAACACAGTTTATTGGCTACCTGACAGTGATAAAATCCCTTTCTCCTCATAACAGTTTCCAAACTACTATCATAATTCTTGCCATTAGCAGCAAAGGTCAGAAGAAATGAAGTCTTAAGAAACAGAACCCCCTACACACACAACAGCAGAATGAAGCATACTCTGTCCTGTCTACAAGTTCATAAATTAAGGACAAAAAGGCAGAGTACAATGCTACCATGCAACCTGATCTGCCATAGAGAAAGCCTGCAGAAGCTCAAGATATGCCTTCAGATAACAAACTTTTGTCACCATAATTGGACAATAAATATTGTATTTATTAAAACATCTCCCCACTTCTGCCAGTGTGTACAAGCAACACTGGCACAGAAGAAATTTTCCAAAGCACAGACGTAACAGTGCTTAACAGCTAAATTAGAAGATAGGGTCAAGGAAACAGTTCCAGCTCAAAACTTCCAAAAATAACTAGTACAAAGGAGCCCACTTCTTCTATGAGGAAGTTATTCTAATCTCCCTTCAATTACTCAAAAAGCAGCAACGGCCATTTACATCCACATGGCACACTATCAGATCCTAAGAAAACCCAAACCAAGCATTTGAGAATAACTTACCTCCTAACAAAGGATTCAAAGGCTTGAATGCAATACTCTCTTAGCTCGTCATCATCTACATTACAAAACTTTACAACCAAAGGAATTATTTTCTCAAGATATTCACCTGATAAAAGAAAATTAGCAGAGTAATTACTCTACTCTAAAACCTTTTAGAGTTGCAGATAATTTATATATATTTTTCTTACCTATTCTATGACCTGCTTGCCTACTGATAGCAGCAATACACTGTATATAGGTTCTAGTTGTTGACATGGAATCATTTTTAGACAGCTCTGTCAACAGATGTTCAATGAGGTCAACAAAAACTATATTGCCACAACTCATAACCAGGTGACCAAGAGCAATGATGGTTCTTTTCCTCACAGCAAGTCTGGGGCTAGTCAGCTGGGGGAGCAGACAGGTCAGAATTGAAGGATGGAAGTTAACAAGCAGTCCTCCTTGCCTTAAAACAGACAAAACACAAACTCAAACCAATTGAATCTAAATAACTTTGTTCATATACTCTACCAGTTTGTTTAAATATTCCCAAAGCATCACACAAATTCCAATCACAGTATTTAAGTTTTTAGAACTTTCAAAAAACAAGAAATGAGTTTATAATACATCTTCAAAGCAATAAACATTAAAATAAGCTTTAAAATATCATTCAAGAGGTAACAATAATCCTAACCAATTTATCTTCAGGATACTTACTTTTTTCCCCCCCTTTAAAGTTTCAACTATACTTAAAACAAAACTTTACCATATCATTTCACGTAATTTACAGAAAGTAACTCCAGTTTAGTATTTGGAGAATTAAAGTTCAAAGTTTATGGAGTATTTTCTACTTCATCAACATTTTGCAAGATAGACGTTTACCTGCTCAGCATATCAGCCATGATATCCAATGCCTCTAGCTGAACAGACACATCTTCCTGCTTGGCTATAGCACTAGTGAGACGCCCTGTGATCTTTTTGCAAACATTAGCCGCTAATGCAGAACCTGAAAGTGCAGCAAAACCTCAGTATTGTCATGATAAAGAAGCACAATTTTAACACCAGAGATCATGTTTGCAACTATGGGAAGCTACCTGGTCTTTACTTGACGGAATTTTCCACCCAAAGTAAGCTTGAACAATCAGTTCCTTTTGCTAATATAAAGCACACTCTACATCAGAACGAAAGACTGTCTGTGTGGAAACATACCAGGGAGGGCTTTTTTGTTTACAATGGCCTGGTAAGGTGTATCAAATGGAAAGGACACTGCTTTTGGCAAGGCAAGCAATAAGAAAAAAAGAAAAATGAAAAGCTAAGACAAGCCTAGAATAATAAATAAAGGGACTATAGGTAAAAACAAATGAATAAGTAAATATTACAGGAAAGCACAGAAGTAGAGTCACCTCTAAAGAATCACTGCGTAATGAAGTAGCAAGATAAAGTGATGTCATACAAAAACTTACTTAAGTCTACCTGAAATACTACTGAAACATTGGGGGGGGGGGAAGGGTATCTCTCCCTCTCAAACTATCTTAAAATTTAAGTATTAAGTAAAATGTCTTCACAACAACTGTACTAGTTTTTTTCCCTAGAACTGCCTAATATTGTTCAAGTAACTATGTGAATCAAAGCAACTCATCTGTCATGATAACTGTTACCCAAGGCTAACTTCATGTACACGATTACTTTTCAATAGCTGAAATTTTCTCAGTGATTTGATCATTTATAAAATCTTCAAATGAAAGATTCGCATGAATTTATTTATGCTTTAAGAGAGGTTTTTTGAGGTTTGAAAATCAGATCCAAAATTCATATCTGTTCTATCGTATAATAAAATAAATTTATGTTTATGGCATATTCCCAACTACATTTTTATTTTGCAATAAAAACTATATAGCAATTGGACAATACAAACATATTACTGTAGAGGCTAAGAAAAAAAAAGAGACAATCTAACATTCAGTTGAGGACAAGTAGTAATACATTCCTTTTGCATTATTGATTATATTGAAGATTTTGCTACAGTTATTATTGAGCTTTACATCCATCCTCAAGATCTACTTCTGTGTTGTGTAGACAAAAAGAAAAGAATAAAAGCTTAATTTTTTAAAAAAACAACTCCTTTAATGCTTCCCACTACTGCTTTATATAAACATGACTTACTTGTGGTAAATAAAGGATGTCAAAATCTGATTAGTTGGGTAACTTAAACTTCAGAGTCTCTAAAAACTCTGCATTCACAAAGCAGCCTTTTTAATCACTTTTCCATTCTCAATCATACTCTGTGCTACGATACTTGAATATCACTTTAGTAAAAAAGAAATCTCATTAACTGATGAGCTGTTCATCATTATTACCTCTCTTGGAATAAAGACCGTCTTCATTTAAAAATTGCAGGTAAATATTTCAGTAATTCAATTGTTAGAAAAACAAGGTACATTCTAAAACACTTACCAGAAACTAAGACAAGAAATCAGATCATTAAAGAAAAATACCAGAGTTATAATTAATTTAAAAGCATACTATCAAAAAGCAAGATGAGATCTAGCTATTACTGCAGTCTAGAAATGCTCTACGAGACAACTATTAAAATAGGAGTCTTATACTCAATTTGTTACACCAATATTCCTATGCTGCAAGTGTTTTTCACATAAATGTGATGTTACAGTAAAAAAAAAAAAAAAAAAAGTTAGTTAAATTAGTAAATCTGGAAGTACACTCACAGAAGTCACCAAAAGAATATTTCTACCATACAGTTTTCCTCTGACAGAAATTAATTTCAGTGTTAAATGAACTGAATCTCCTTCACTGAAGAACTCTGCTTTTGCATTTTTAAAATTAGCAACGGAAAGAGATAAAACTAACATTTGATACTTCAAGTAAAAAATGCCTTACCACTGGAAGCCGGGGGAAGTTCTCCAATCACAGTTTTAAGGCCAATGCTTGAAATGTCACGTAACTGTTCCTTATCTGAAAGCATGTTTGTACAGAGGGTATCTACAATGGTTTCCACTTGATACTCCTTCACTTTACTCACCAAAGGGCCAAGACTGTAAACAAAACACAAGAGTATTAAACCTGCACTTTTAAAAAAAATTCTTTGATTTCAATGCAAATATTGAAATAAAATGAACTTTTGGCAGCAAGAGCAATCAGAATTTTTCCATTTGAAAATCTTCAAAATATTAGGTTGATAGCTTCCTGGTAAACCTAGTGACAAAATACATCCGATTTTTATTTCATAAAGGAAATAGTACTTGCATGGTTGTTATGCTTCACAGTCTCAAAACCTAAGTGCCTCCTCCTCCTCACTTAATACCAAGATTTCTAACAAAGTTAGATAGACACAAAATCTGGTTTACATGCTTTACCACCAGTGCCTGCTTAGTTCACAAAGCAAGTAAGTAGCCTTCTTTATTACTGAATCTTTATTCTAGACAAGGCTTGAGTCCAATATGATACACACCCAGATACTTATTCTGCACCTTAGAGTGCATTAAAATAAGTGGTAAAATATAAAACAATGAAATGGCATGCCCTCTTTCACATAGGCTCCAAGCACCACTATACACACAGCACAGACTAATATTGCCTCTTTTCATCAGAACTGAGTTTTTAGTCACTCCAGCTGTTCTGAGGATTATAGCAATCTTGTATTGCCTTGTCACCTGCTCCTATTTGTTCAAAATACTGAAACTGCAGAATTTCCTAGTAGTTTCCAGTTCACTGGTACACGATCCTTTAGCATCCTCCTAGCCCTATCACTAATTTCCAAGGTCTCTCTATTGTTAATGCTCTGTTCCAAAAGGGGAGTTTTGAAAAAAACAGCAGCACCTTATTTTGTCCCTGTTTCCTCCCTTTCAATAGGTTAGACTAACAAGTCTTCTATTTCATTTTTTACACTCCAGGAAAAGACACAAGACACGAGCCTTGATTTTACTGACCTTCATAGTAAAGCATACACATCATTTCAGCTACAAACCAAATGCTGTCCTGTTACAGATAACGAGATCTAAAGGATCTTGCAGATTATATGTAATAATACATGGGACAAAAATTACAGCTTGACTTGCACATTCCACATTCAGTCTGTAGTGCTGAAACACTGGGTATCGTAATGACCAACATATGTCTCACCGGCCTCGGATGCCTACATCCATTTGTTGTTCTTCATACTAGTATTGAAAGTATGTTCAAGCATCAGCCATGTTTTTGCTGTGTTATATCCTATCGTGTTTAATTACTAAACAATGCATGACTAAGTATATTAGCTCCTGCGCAATCAAGGTAGTTAGAAAAAAAGCTCATTATAAAAATATCTTTCGTACTGAAATAAAGTAATCAAAACTAAAACAAAAGAGCAATATCTTTTTCTCTACACTGTAAGACTGATACTGGTAGCAGCTGGCCACAATCACCAAAGCTTTATCAGGAAAAATCGGAAATACTGCCTAGTAAGAAAAGGTTGCTTTAGAGCTCCATTCACCAGTGAAAAACCTCCAAAAGGCAAACTCAAATAACTTGCTTTTTCCCCTACTATTTCTCCAAATTTTCACTCTGTAGTTGCATAGTTGCTCCTCGCATTTTTAAAACGCTTCCCTTTAAAAAAAGCATCTCAGACAGGGGAAATTAATTTTGAGAGACTTTCAATTATCTGCTCTTTTAACCTAATTCAGCTCCTTCAAATATACTACACTAAGCACAAGTGTAYGAAATTCTGGAGAATGAGTGTCACAAGCTGCATTTCTATCATTTCTCATAGAAAGAAACAGTACAGTAACCTACACATATATAGTAATGACTCAAAGACATAGATCCTTTGTTTTAAACATCTCTTTGGTGACATCCATAATATTACTACCTATCAATGAAGTATGCCTACTAATGAGACTTGCCAACACTAGAGGTGAGACGTAGCATGAAGCTAAAGTTAATAAGCTCTACCAGACTTCAATTCTGCACTGATCCTGACAGAATCAAGGGGAGGAGGACAAGAAGCTGGTAACAGCAAAATAGTAGAAAAAGCAATTGCCTAAGGCAAGAAAGGAGACAGCAACAGTGAGGATCATCTACAGAAAAAAAACAGGAATTGTGAACTCAAAGTATAGCCCACCAACACAATTAATAAACATAGACGCATCTCCAGCAAGCTACTATTTGTTCTTATTTCCATCTGAATTATAGGCATTATGGATACCATTCTGACTTGGTCTTGAGTACAGACATTCCCCTAGTTGTTTGGCAGCTGCTCCAAATGTCCCACCTTGGAAATTTTATGGTCTGATTCTCAACAGCATCTCAATGCTTTTCCTCTCATGACACAAACCTCAAGTTGTACATTTCACCACAAATTCAGCTTAGGCCAAAGTAAGAAAGCACAGAAGATTTTCCAAAAGATTCTACACATGTTCTCAGTGTAAGTTTTGAGGAGTAGTGAAGTATGAGGACTTTAAGCTAGCCCTTCATATAAAAATAATCCGGCTCACCAAGTAGATCACAGTATCACTTGTAAAACAGATTAGCATAGTTAACAATAAACGCTTCTAGTCTGAAAGTTGTTTTGTCTACTTCAACACCTTTGTCAAGTGTAAATAGGTCCAGGAGAGCTGGCTAGTATTCATGCTCCAAGCTTCCTCCAAGCTCAAGAGTGGGGAATCCCAAGAAGAAAGAAGTCCAACAAAGAGGGCAAGAGACCTGCATGGATGAACAAGGAGCTCCTAAAAAAACTCCAACAGAAGAGGAAAGTACACAGAATGTGGAAGAGGGGACAGGCTACTTGGGAATACTGTAAGAATGTTGTCAGAGTATGCAGAGATGTGACGAGGAAGGCTAAGGCAAATTTAGAATTAAATCTGGCAAGGGATGCCAAGGACAACAGGAAGGGTGTCTTCCAATCCATCAGTAGCAAGAGGAGAACTAGGGAAAACGTGGGCCAGCTGCTGAATGGCATGGGGACCCTGCTGACAAAGAACATAGAGAAGGCAGAATTACTGAATGCCTTCTTTGCTTCAGTCTTCACTGCTAAGGGCAGCCCACAGGAATTCCAGAGCCTAGAGACAGGAGAGAAAGTATGGAGAAAAAGACGACTTTCCCTTGGACGAGTTGGATCAGGTTAGAGATCTTTTAGGCCACCCTGACATCCACAAATCCATGGGCCCTGATGGGATGCACCCATGAGTACTGATGGAGCTGGCGGGTGTTATTGCCAGGCCGCTCTCCATCATCTTTGAAAGGTCCTGGAGCTCTAGAGTGGCTTTCTTCCAGTCCTCAGGAACCTATGTCATTCCAGTCTTCAAGAAGGGCAAGAAGGAGGACCCAGGCAACTATAGGCCCGTCAGCCTCACCTCCATCCCTGGGAAGGTGATGGAACAGCTCGTTCTGAGTGCCATCTCCAGGCATATGGAGGAAAAGAAGGTGATCAGGAGTAGCCAGCATGGATTCACCAAGGGGAAAATCATGCTTAACCAWTCYGATAGCCTTCAAGGATCGCATGACCAGCTGGGTAGATGAAGGGAGAGCAGCGGACGTTGTCTACCTTGACTTCAGCAAGGCTTTTGACACTGTCTCCCATAGCACCCTCTTAGGCAAGCTCAGGAGGTGTGGGTTAGATGAGTGGACAGTGAGATAGATTGAGAACTGGCTGAAAGGCAGAGCTCAGAGGGTCGTCACCAGTGGTGCAGAGTCTAGTTGGAGGCCTRTAGCTAGTGGCGTCCCCCAGGGCTCCGTACTAGGACCCATCCTGTTCAACTTCTTCATTAATAACCTGGATGAGGGGACAGAGTGCCTCCTCAGCAAGTTTGCTGATGATGCCAAGCCGGGAGGAGTGGCCGATACAGCTGAGGGCTGTGCTGCCATTCAGAGAGACCTGGACAGGCTGGAGAGCTGGGCGGAGAGGAACCTCCTGAGGTTCAACAAGGGCAAGTGCCGAGTCCTGCGCCTAGGGAGGAATAACCCCTTGCACCAGKACAAGCTGGGGGCTGACCTTGTGGAGARCAGCTCTGCAGAGAAGGACCTGGGAGTGCTGGTGGATGACAAGTTGACCAGGAGCCAGCAATGTGCCCTTGTGGCCAAGAAGGCCAATGGTCTCCTGGGGTGCCTTAGGAAGAGTGTTGCCAGCAGCTCAAGGGAGGTGATCCTGCCCCCTCTACTCAGCCCTGGGGAGGCCTCATCTCGAGTGCTGTGTCCAGTTCTGGGCTCCCCAGGACAAGAGAGACCTGGAGCTACTGGAGAGAGTCCAGCGTAGGGCTACGAAGATGATCAGAGGGCTGGAGCATCTGCCCTGTGAGRAACGGCTGCGCGAGACCTGGGCCTCTTCAGCCTGGGGAAGAGAAGACTGAGGGGGGAATCTTATCAATGTGTATAAGTACCTGAAAGGAGGGTGTCAAGATGATGAGGCCGGACTCTTTTCAGTGGTGCCATGTAACAGGACAAAAGGTAATGGGCACAAACTGAAACACAGACAGTTCCATCTGAATTTGACAAAAAACTGAACAGGTTGCCCAGAGAGGTCGTGCAGTCTCCTTCTCTGGAGATATTCAAAATTTGCCTGGATGCAACCCTGTCTAACATGCTCTGGGTGCCCCTGCTTGAGGATGGGTGTTGGACTAGGTAATCTCCAGAGGTCCCTTCCAACCTCAACTATTCTGTAATATTCTAACTGTATCAGATTACTGGAAGAAAACTATTTGGAGGCAAAGTATTTTCTTTCATACCTTAGTGATTACACTGAAAAGAGATAGTACTTGTTTTTATTTTATTTCATAAGATTCTGATAGTGATTCTGTGTTAAGGGTGAGCCTCACATTAAATAAATAAATAAATAAAAGCAGCAGCACTGGAATTAAGTCCACTGCCCAAACAAGAAAAATCTATAGGTAAGCAGGAATTCTGTCTGACATAGTAAGATACTAAGTTGTCCACAAAGACTATTCTAAAAGTCCACAAAGACTACTATTCTAAAAGTAGATAGTCCAAAATCCAAGTCGAGTTATACTACCTGGGCAAAAACTTACTTTCAGCTTAACACTATTTATTTAGATCTTTGCATTCGCACATTACTGTGTTAGAGAAATCAACAAGTATTTTAAGACAGAAAAAAATCATTCTCAAGTCTTTACAGTTTCAAGTCTCTTTCTGGCCTTTGCTTACAATATGTAGAGGCAGAAGCATAGGATGTACAAGGTGACATGCAAAGTGGTCTTCCTCATTTTACTAGAAACAGCTCTGCAGTTTATGTCTAATGAACACAGCTGACTCCTTGTTTCACTGCTGGCTAATAAAACTGTCATCCAGTTGCAATGGAACACACAGGTTACCATTCAGAAAGAAAGGCTTAAGGCTATGGCATACAGGATACAGGTACTAACATTATCTTAGGAGCGTGGTACTGTACTCACCAAGAATGACAGCAGAGACAGCTCCATGGTTTTACTGCCTTGCTGGTCTGCTGCAGAAAAAAACCCAGTTGCTGCATTGTTTTAGCAGTAATAATCTGAGGATGCACAGCTTAATTCCAAAGTGCTGTCAACAGGGAAACGTTACTTTGTATTAGTTTTATTCCTTGCCTTACCTGCCTGGTATCATCTAAATTTTTAAAGGTAACTTAGTAGTTAGGACTTTAATAAACTAGCTTCTGAATGAGAACTATAGCCAAATTCCACAGTGACTTTGCTCACTTTGAAGTTGTGATTCCTACTTCTAGACAGGGCTATTGTCCTTTCAGCTGTATATGAAAAAAAAAAAAAAAGGAATAATCTGGTCAGAGTTTAGAAGCATCTACAGGGTAACTTCAAATCCATGTGTCCATGTCAGATTCTTGCCTTAGAGGTCCTCAGTTATTCCAAAGCTGTTCCTCTCCACCATACATATCACACGACTACTGTAGACCTCCCAGGTCATTCCATCACTTCTACCCTCCACTCCTGAAAAAAGGACAGCGTTCCAACAGCTGAAGCTGTTTGCCATGTACATGTACAAGCACATGTACAGCTAAGGAACTGCATTCATACAAACCGACATACACGGTTGTTGAAGGGAGTTAGTTTGGAGAACTAGGCTTAGACTCGGAAAACTGCAGGTCAGTGATTCAAGCAGGACTCTAAGGGCTGAGAGTTATGGCCAACATTGGGAGAACCGGCAGATATAGCTTTATACAGTGGGACAAAACCCACACATCCTAGCCACCACAAAACCTGCTATATGCAACCCAGTGCTGTTATCTTTCTTCCCCAAGTCCAAGAGTTAAGAGTAGTTAAAGCTAATTATCCTCTGGAAAAGTTCAGGAGAAACAAAAGACAGCAAGCAAGCAAGAGTGCAAACAGGAAAAGGATGTAGACAAAGGAGATTTATCTATCATCTAAAGCAAGCCTTTGAATTCAGCCACAAAATATAACTTACAATAATATATTAACAAGAATAAGACTCAGATTTTTAGTACCAACTGCCTGTCAGCAGGCAAAGTTGTGAACTTCTCTTTAAATGGCTAAGCTTGTAACGCCTTACCCTCATGAACTCAAAACAGTGTTTATGCTTGAGGCATAGCAATTAGATACATATCCAGGAATATGAAATTCCCAAGACAACCACACCTAACACTTTCAACACCTTTCTTCACAAACCACGACCTGCTTGGTTTCCTTCTCTCCTCACCCACCAAAATGCCCTAAACTCTGCTTAAAATAAGAGCACTTTGGGAATCTTTAAGAAAAACAAAGCATTGGAAGCAGAACATATTTACCAAGACAAGTATTGCAATATCACATGCAACTAATTCAGGTTTTTTAATGCACARAACTTCAAACTAATCTGAGATGGAGGTCAACTCCCCAAATTAGGCCACAGACACCTGAAATTACAACATTATAATAACCCGAACTCCAATTCAAAAAGGCCACAATTTACTCCTTACTTTGCAGTGTATTTGACAAAACTGTTAAAAATAATTATATTAAAAAAAAAACTTTAGTACAACATTTCTAGAATATACTACATAGAGATAATCCAAAGAGACCTGTTAACTGAGGTACTGACTAGTCTCTGAAGAAAGGCAGAAGAGAAGCCCTTTAAGTCCACAGAAGCAAAGATGTAATGTTTCTTGCTTGTTCCAGCAGGTACATATGCACATGCAGACGCAYAGAAATGAACGGCTCTAACAGAGCACACTTTAATAAACACAGCCAAAYCTCAGGTCCAAAACTGGCACTGCTCTTTAAGAAAGGGACACTGCACTAGAATCTAAAGCAAGCTGTCTCCCACAGCTACTAATCCTCCAAAAGCAAAGGCAGTAGATGACCGTAACAACAGTCCTAGCCTGATCTTGTTACTGTTTCAGTACTGTTACATTAAATTAATACTGCAATCTTATTTAAGTATTTTGGGGGAAAGCACTGATACCAGTAAGGTGTATTTACCTACACAACTAAATTCCTAATAAATTTTTACACAAGCATTTCCCAAGATGATTACCCACAATTATCCTCCAAATGAGATAGTATTTCAAATACCTCAAGTCATCCCCAGTTGCTTCCCTARAAGTTAAAATGCTTTCTTCTGCTACTCAAAGTTCGCAAGTTTCTCCACAACCTGACTGCAGCCAAACATTCCTCCTTCAGTGTTTCATTGACACTAGTTTCTCTTGAAATACACACCACTGCTATTCAGTGGCCATTCACAGCACTGTTACACCATTTTATTTAGTGTACAATAAACTTGTTTCCTAAGTGACAGAAGCGAAAGTCAGCAAGAACAGAAACGGCCATAATTCAACGGTAAAACAACAGTCTGTAATCCAAAGAGAAAAAATTCTTTGAGTGTTCTAGTCAACAGTCCAAGCTCTAGAAAGGTGTGAGGGCAGAAGCAACAGAAGCCACTGCACATTCATAATGCTGCACGCTCCAGCAGAAGCACTATAGACAGAAGCACTAGGAAACAGAAACAAGCACGTGTACAGTTAAGGAAGTGCATTCATACAAAACTGAAGTATCCTTTTAAAAGTAGGACAAGCCTTCAGAGTGGCAGTACTGAAAGTTAGTGAGCTCTGTTGCTATTAATCAGAAGCAATCTGGTTTAGTAAGTTTCTAGGTTGCAATGTCACCACGCTTTTCACTACTAGACAGATTAAGTCTTTAACTTTGAGATTAGGAATGACTTGTGCAGCCCTAGAAAAATGTGCATCCTCCACATTCAACATGTCTGTGGCTGACACCCATCCCATCACACAGCAATGACTTTGACAGACTAGAAGTAGACCTCCACAAAAAAAAAAAAAAAAAAAAATGCTCCACAAGTAAAAGTATCTGAAATGCAAGTAAGGATTTTATTTGTTTTAAAACTCAGCTATATAACAACTAGTAATTTTTTTTTATTTAAATATTTTCTTTTTCCATGTGAAACCTATGAGTAACTGAAATAACTAGGCTAGTCAATTAGATTAATCTCAATTAAATGCAGAAATTCAGGATTTTGCTGAGATTTTAAAGACTAAAACACTGAAATGACAAAAATCACACAAACACCTGAAACTAGTTTCCAGAAAATCTTAATCCAGATGACTGTCCTATTCATTAAATTTATTAGTTCAATAAAGTTGATATATCAATTGTGGGAAGGGGAAGACAGCCTCAAGCTTTTTTGGCCTACCAGATTTTACAACCAGTAAATATGACTCTTAGAGACTTCAWTATTAGTCTTGGATTGTGAACTGAACTTATCAAAAGAAATGAACAAATTAAACTTTTAATGAAATCGGTTCTGAATATCAAGGATCTGCACTTAAGTATGCATTGCTTATATTTGAAGACAGTTTTAGATATTGTTTCAAATGCTCTTTGATCTTTTTCTTTTCACTACTCAATTACATTTACTAGTAATTTGTGTCCAGTCCTCTTAAATCAAAATCACATTCAACTTTTTGTGGAAGTAGAAGTATAGAGCACCTATAACACACTTTAATTAGCTACATACACTTGAAAATAAAGATGTACACAGTATACTCTCCTTACTGGCAAGGGGATCAGAGAATCATAGAATGGTAGGGTTGGAAGGGACCCCTGGAGATCATCTAGTCCAACCCTCAGCATAGCCCTGCAGGTGGACTGAACCCATGACCTTGGCATTAGCAGCACCATGCTCTAACCAACTGAGCTAAACCTGGACATCAATTCATCTTATAACTAAATATACCAATTAAATTATGCTGGTTTCAGCCTATCAAGCAAGCACATCTACTTCAATAGAAGAGCTAAAAATGTACAAGTGGAAAAAATATATTTGATTCAAATCACCAATACAGCGGGGTGTGCATCAGCATGTTACCACAGCATCCAAAACACTTTAAAGCTGCTGAACCAGATCAGTCACACAACTGSCAATATGCCCATCATCCTTTCACATTAATGACTCATCACAAAAACAAGCAGAGTTCTCCTTATTGAACTACGGCCCAGCAAAGTCACACCAATAAATACAGATAAACTACAGAACTGCAAGGGAGGAAACATGAAAATAGTTAATTCAACTCCACATTAAGAGTTTTTCTAACATGTTTCAGTAAGTATTTCACAGTGTGAAATAATAAAAATCTGTAGGCATAGATCTGAATGGCAGAGTATCACACCACAGGTAACTGTTCAGAATGACAGGCAGTTCATCCTTAAACTGCAGTGCTGAACATGTGAAATTATTAATGAGCAATTTGGATTGATGGAGTAAATACTCCACAAAACTACCAACAGTGAAGAACAATCCATTCAACAGGTATGTTTTGACAAACCATTCTGCTTGTCTAATCCAGATGCATGCAGTCCTGGATAGAGCAACAGGCAGCATAACTACTAACATAAGGAACATAGGATATCATGACAGACTAGATGAATAGTCTTAAACTACAAGCGCTGAGAGAATGTCTGATAGCATTTTCTGAATTGTTGAGTAAAACAGGCTATGACTGTCAGGTAGAGCAAAAAAACCAACTCCTCCAAACAACAAGAACACATTTAAAATTTTACACACTCTTTAAGAAAAACAAGGTAGACTGCAGTCACTGAGCTATTTTGCACTTATTGTCTGCAACAACAGAAGTTGGATGAATATACTCCTTTCTCTTCTTCAGGGTCAAAGCTCAGACCCAGCACGCTTTTATTCCAACCCTAACAAAGCAGTTCATTAATTTTCACTTTTATTCAGAACAGAATAGCACAACCATCTTGCAATGAGCTGCCAGAATATCCATAAACCCCAAGTTGACTTCTGCTAACCAAGAAAGAACGTTTTATCCAATTCAGAAGTTGAATGATACAACTGAGAGATTCAAGAAAAAAAAAATATATCACCGGTGAATCTCTTCAAAGAGAGAGCAAGAAACAAGATCCTCCACATTCTAACAAGCAGATCACTTCCTACCAAAAATGTGAAACCAAGTAGAGGGTAAGACAAAACTAGAGACATTATTTACTTGTTACACTTGCCCCAGATTCAACATTGTCTTTAGACTGCTCTGAGCTATTTTAAATTTGAAGTACAAATCATCCACTCTGTTCAGTTAACTCAAAAATCAAATCTTGAAAAAGTGATCCTTCCCTAAGAGATTCTCACCTGTTCAAGCAGTGATCAGTATTACTACCATAAAATATTAAAGATTTTTACGTACACAGTGCGTCTATATGCATTTTGGGATGCTCCTTAATCTAAGCTTCAGGCTATATTAAAAACGAGTATTGCACATATGTTGCAACATAATTTTTCCACAAAATATTTTTTCACAGAAAGACAATTCTAGGCCTGACCCAAGTTTCATAAGTATCAACTTAATGCTTTTTATGCACGTCTCATCTGATTGAGCGGTAGTGATATTTTTCAAAGGCATAGGGCTTGATCTGTACCACAAGCAGCACTGCCATTTCTAAAGCTTGAATGTAAAAGAAAGATGGTACTTTGTAACGCTTGTTAAAAAACAGAAAAAATAAAACCCCAAAACCTCAAACACATTTTAACACCATTGCAAATCTGGTAAGAGTAGTGAAAAAGTACTGATAATTATATTACTATACTGCCACTGAACATCAACTTTGGCTGCAAATGTCCTATTCCCAATACCAGCTTCTCTGTACTAGGTTTTAGTTACCCTCACTTAAAATAGTTCTGGTAAGCATTGATTGCTTCAGCTTCTGTACATAAGCAGATGTACACACAGGCTTTAGTTCAGTGCTTTTTTGATTTGATACACCAAACCCTAAGGAATAACAAGCTGAAACAAACTAATTCAACTAGTCACAATACGAAATCCCTCCTTAAAGCTGTCCCAAGCTCTTCTGTGGCAAGTTTACTTCAATCCATGCCTCAGGGGATACAAGATAAGAGTCAGACAGATAGCATGTTAAAAAAGCTGAGCTGAAGAACAACAAACATTTCTTGGGAGTGCTTGGAGCTCCTTAACAAAGAGGCTCTCCTCAGAGAGCACAAAAAAGTCAGAAGGGTGAAGTACAAAAGCTATATACTAAAAGGTGAATCAAAATAAATGTATCCCCTCTCCAAAGAGATAGGATACACCTAAGAAAGCCACAAAATGTGTAAAGTTTAATAAAGAAAAGAGATAGGACTGAAGCAACAGAAAACTCTGAAAGGTAAATAACTGCATCCGAATTGCATAAAACATTTATGGTTCATGTAAAGCATGTAAAATCTCAAAATACTACTTTGATGAAGAGAGAAGTTCCATATTTCATAACAATAATGTACATTTACCTTTTCAAGTTTTTATTTCTGTTTAAAAACTAGTCCAGTACTAGAATTCCGCACCTACATTTCATCTACCTTCTTGTGGTCAGACATCAGTGTGGCAACTATCACTAAACTATAATCTTTTAAAATCTATTTAATATTTTAGAGTTATCACCAGGGAGCAAGCATGTTCTTCATACAGCTTCAGGAAATACTGCATGTACTAACGTTCATCCACAACGTAAACAAAAGTTACATAAGAGACCAGAACTAAGGCAAGTAATCCATATTAAGGTCCCTTTGCAGACATCAATGGTATATGTATTTTGCATAGCCATTGGTCCTTCACATTTTTCAAGAATGCTTTATGTTGTCAATCATTAGAAAACTGTTTATAACATGGAAAAAGAACACGTACCATTTGACAGCTAAGTTTTGCACCTCACCATTTTTATCTTCCAGTAACTTCAGAATCATCTTCACCACCTTTCTTTCACTGTCGTCATCCAACTTGATAGAATCTTTCTGTAGTTCAGTCATCAAGTCATTAGTAGCCATAAATCTGACAAAAGATAGTCAGATAACAATTATTAAAAGGATATGGATTATTCATGGTGCTCTACAATTCCAGATTCCTGGTTTCCAACATTTGTGATCAAATAAATCACATTTAATGTCAGATTACTGTTACTTGCTTTGTGATTTTAATTTCACAATAAACAGGGAGAAAAGAATGCATTTAATAATTCTATTTAGGCCATTGTCTTTCCATGAAGAGAACAACTACATATTTCATTTCCACTGTCTCATTATGTTAGAGCCAAGGTCTAAATTATTTCCACAAAGTAAAACTGATACCTTCCCAGACTCGAAGCAGTCCTTTCATTAGCCACGCTGATTTTGTAGGAAGCAGATTTCTGGGTAGGTTTTTG
Source organism: Rhea americana (assembly GCF_003343005.1). Taxonomy (NCBI): domain Eukaryota; kingdom Metazoa; phylum Chordata; class Aves; order Rheiformes; family Rheidae; genus Rhea; species Rhea americana. The sequence continues at coordinate 3,438,056 of NW_028187066.1, read as the reverse complement.
TGAGGGTGAAGAGGAGGGGGCAAACAAACCTAAAACCAGCAGAAGCCTTCCTCTAAGTTTATATAAAAGCAACTTCTAAGCAAGTATTTGTTTTTTCAAACTTTCTCCCACAAAACCTACAAGCCAAACAATAATAAAGGGAAAAATAAAGCTATATTGATGCCTTTTTCACATTTTCTTCCCCTGTGCAAACCAGTTTGTTTATAGTCCAGACAAACATTAATCATGCTTATCCAGCTCTCAGTCCAGGGGTGCCATACTAAAGACCAAGATTAACTCTTGCAGGATCAAGAGAATAAAATCAGCTTTCCTATCAATCAATTTAACATTTAATGCCACTGTTACATTCACCAATCCAAATCCAAAAAACAGTGGGAAATGACTTTCCAAAAACATTATTTTTATATTTTTCATTTCTTTTTCTTCCCAATCTGTTCCATTCTGTTGTTTTTTTTTCCTGAATGCCCTTTCTTCTCAGAAAAAGTAATACAGATTTATTACTCAATCAGAAGTCCCATGGGCTTCACTGCTAATCCCAACTCCCATTCGGGCACAGAAATGCTCTCTAATTAAACAGTTATGGCTGACATTTGGACTTCAGACACATCAGCCTCAAGCAGACATCACTTAAGTTCAGGTCATACTTGGAAGGTTCTCTCTRCAGCCTGACACACTAGATGCTCCTTACTGAAAACGAAAGCTACGCCTCTGCCTACCCTCACACAATGGACCCCAACTTGGGCTACCTTTTAATACCTGTAATTCCAGTCTAATAAACTCAAGGTATTTCTAACTAAGGTAAGTTAAGGCCTCACTCATTTTTATTCACTCCAACAACCCAACTGAAGCAGGTCTGTTATCTGACAGGAAACAGATGTATGCATAGACAGATGATGAATGTGAATGGCATCAGCTTTAAACAGAGCAAGGAAAACTGCTACTTAATAAGTAAAGGTAATGGACAAATAGGATGGGCATAAGGACTTGCACAAAGTCATGCAGTATTAGAACATCTAAAAATTGTCTCGTTACAGCTATCTTTACCTTCTTTTCTTAAATCTGCTTAATATCCTCTGCTCGCTTTCTCAGTCAACAGCTCCCATTTCCTAGACTTAGCAGTCCACTGATCACCTACTTGTGGCAATTCTCTAAACCAAGCAGACATTGATTCTCAGCCCATCAGCAGCTTATGCATTCAACTACAACTGCCTCCTCCTGGCAGACTGCTCCATTAAGAAAAAAAAAAAGAAAAAAAGCAGGAAATTAGAACCATGGTTTTGACTAGTCTAGATGTGGTTGGTAGTTACAACTGCTTCCGCCTCAAACACGCTGATCCTTATATGTTACAAAGCATCAGCATATGGGTGGTGCATGTCAGTAGCTTTTAATACTTTACACTCAGAGTAGTCATCCTCTTTCTCCAGCAAGGAGTATAGCCTCAGTATAGACTGCAACCTGGCACTGAAGCCACATGACAAAAAAGAACAAAAAACAAACACACACCCCCACACACCAAAAAACTCTACTTCCCCCACAACCACAAACTAAATTGCCACCTTAACATTACTGCTCATTTTAGAATTGAGGGCTGAGCTTCCAGGCTATAAACACCACAAACAATAGCATCAGACAATTTAGCTTATCCACAAAAATGGAAGATAAGTTTTACTGTAAAATGCTTAAGATGTGACTTGTAGTTAGCTCCCTAGTATCAGGAAGTTCACTATGCTATCTCTCTTCAGATATATGTGGTCTATGAAAAAAAGCACTTACTGTTACTGTTACTAATACTTCTTCGCTGAGAAGAACTATTTTATTCATTATGCCAGAACATGATACATGTAAAGCTTTCACAAAAAATGTTACTGCGTAATAATCAGTTTAGAGAGGCCTATCATCACCCATATTCTTATGATTTGTAAATTCACTTCTTAATCTACACTGAAAAGACTTCAAAATATTTGAGAATTTCAAAGCTCCTAAAAGAAGTAATTTCTAAAGTGCTTCCTAAAGCAATTTCCTAAAGCAATTACAAAGTAAGTTTTAACTATGTACAACTGAGGGAAAAAACGTGCTTGCTACATCAGCTTCATTTGGCAGGTATGATCTCTCTCTTTTACATAAAGTTTTAAATTCATTAAAATCAGAATTAGAGCTTTTTGTAAGTATCCTCCCATAAAGACAAATTGCAAATCTCACTTAACCATACAAATTATTGAAACTTTTTTTTWAAAAAGAGTTCAATGACTTTCCCAATAAAAAGTTTGAATTCATTTCTAATACAACTTAAAATCAGTCTTTTTTCTAAAGTTCCTAGTCAAAAATCTGGAGGGAACATCAGGCTATTACATTCTGAAAGAGACTGAGGTAAAAAAAAATGTCATGAAGTTCACACCTGTGTCCAGTGCTACAACAGCTTTGTCAAAAGCAAACAAGGTATTTGTTGACTGATTTGAATAATCACTTCTATTCTTTAGATTTTAATATATTAAAAAGAGTTTTTCGGATGTAAACATGGTCTTCAATTACAAACGAAGCATTGTAGTGCTGCAGCAAAGCAACAAAACGCAAGAGCATTTTATGCTTTTTCCCTTGTTAGTGTTGATGTACCTACTTTGACAGATAAGACCTACAAATGAGAATTTCTGGATGCGCCAGGAATGCAAAGTAATTTTATTATTTTTAACCTAATGCACTGAGAAGCTTTTTCCTAGAACTATAGAAGCATATAATCTTAGCTTTCACTAGAAGATTGCTATGCCATTTTCATTTTTCTAATGCTCAATGTTTGCACTTTACCTGCTATTACTTTACTGCAAAATAAACAAATGATCCAAGGAAAAGTAGTGTTCCTGTGACAGACCCTAAACTTAAGGGGGGGGGGGGGAGAGGGAAAGAAAGAGAAATCAGTCCCCACGGGAGACAGAAACGTGGTTATATTAAATCAAGTCGCACAGGCTGCTAGAGACCGCACCGGACTCCGCGAGCCCCAGAGCACAAACCCCCTCCGCCCGCAGGACGCAGCATCCAGGATGCGTGCGAGCCCGGGACGCTGCGGCCCGCCGCGCCGGGCGGCCCTCCCCGCTCCACCCGCACCACCGTTTTCTGAGGCGGGACGGGGCCCCTGGAGGTCACCTCGCCCCGGGGCGGCGCCCCGGGCGGCTSGGGGCCGCGGGCAGCCGCACGGACGGCGACCCAAGGCCAAGCGTGACCCCCTCGCCCCGCACGGCGCAGGCCAGCGGAGGCCGAGGCCGAGGCGCTCGGGGCGCCGCGTCCCCGCTTCGCGGGCAGGAGGAGGCCGAAAGCGGCGCCCAGCCGCGGAGCGCCGCCAGCACCTGCCGCCGCCCTGACGGCGGCGGCGC
>NW_028187066.1:3386565-3434254 GCF_003343005.1 Rhea americana | reverse complement strand
GTCGGGGGGGGGGGGCCTTGGCGCCCGCCGCGCTACCGGCGTTCCTGATTGGCTTGCCGGGCGCGGCTCTTGTCGTGTGACGCCAGAGCGTACGTGGCTCAGAGCGTGCACGGGAAGTTCAGGGAGCCGTTGGAGAGTGGCGGGAGGAGGGGGAGGCGGAGGAGGAGAGCGGGGAGGCTACCGAGGACTACGAGTCCCGGCATGCGCTGCGCCGCTTTCCCGGCCAAGCCYGGTGGCGGTGCATATCGGGATTTGTAGTTGGGGTGATCGGAGTCCCCTCCTCGTCGCGCGTTGCCTGCTGGGATGTGGAGCGTCGTTTTGATGCAAGCCGRGGGGAGGGGGGAGCCCTGAGGGGCGGTTGGGCCCGATTCCACAGAGACGGCGGTGGGGCAGGACCCCTTCAGCTCTATAGCTGAATGGAAGTCGTCAATGGAGCTCCCTTGCAACRCGTTTGGCCTAAGTAAACGTCCATATCTAAAGTGTTTGGCAGCGCTGCGAGCATGCTGCAGCACTCTGCCTGAGACATAGTGTGTCATGCCTTTGCTCTATGGCCGTTAGAGACCCACGGCCTGCGTGTCCTGGTATTTATGGAGCCCCTTCCCTTTCAAGCTCTCTTGTAATTGTGCAAAGTCTCCCATAGTAGCTGAAAACATCAGCTGGAAGGCAGAAGTGCTTATATCAAAAGTATAATTTTCTTATGTAGAGAAAGGTATGTTTCTGTTACAGTTGCAGCAAGTAACTCAAAAATAATCTGAGTGCTGTCACAGGTTTTGGAAGCCATCAGACAAATTTGGAGAATTTCTCTTGATTTTTTTCCTTTTTTTTCTATTCACATGACTTTAAAACCCAGCTCATCAATGAGAAGAGCCTGGCAGCAACATCCAATTGACAGTTATCCAGGAAAAGGAAGTCTATCCGGAAGCAGGTGCAGATGCTTCCCCTCAGCTGTCTGCTTTGGCTCAGGCTGGGTGGTGAAGGCGCAACGCTTGAGTTATTGTGGTGTATGCCTGTTGTATGTGACTGGCATGTTTTATGACAGTCCTCCTGCATGTTGGAGGAAAGCGGAAGTTGTGATACCAATAGCCATGTAAAATAAACAGCCTTTGTTCGTTGCTTTTGTCTGTCTCGTCGTTGTTCATGTCAATCTCATTACTTTCCAGGCGATCTGTGTAAGCCTGGATATGAAGTAGTAGAACTGGGGGAAATATTTTCACAGGCTGTCAAAACAGTCTACCAGGGTACAATCCACCTAAGGTACATTAAATAAATAAATATATATATATATATAGTTTAATCCTCTCAGTTACATGAATATATGGAAAAACTCTTAAAGGCCTTTTGAGCCTTTTTTATATTAAAAAAGTTTTGAACCAAAAAGAACATTTCTTTAGAGTAAGCATGTTTTAGATGAAGCTTGCAGGCAGCCTTTTGTGGCAGCTGAAGGAGAGCATGTCCTCTTTACCCAGTCCATGGATAGAAAGTATGTACATCTCTTATGCCATCTGTCACCACTCAGAATGCAGAAGCAAGTATCTTGGAAGCCACACATGCTGACCTGTTTGTTTCCCTTTATCACCTTTTTTATGATTGTTCATGTTGGAGTTTCAGGTTGTCATACCCATCTCTCTTTCTCTTAAAGGTTTTTCCAGGACAGAAGAAAGATAGAAGTCAATACACGGTATGATGGTCATGTCTTCCCTCTACTCAAAGGAAATCTTAGACTGGAATATATAATATATATAATTAGATGATATTAAAAGCAGGAACTTCTGTCTTTTCCTCTGTGTGCAAGATGTAAATATAACCAATGGTCTCTAGTGCATCCAAGATGCTATACAATCTTGAACACTTTTTAAATGGTTTTAGCATCTTTAACATCCTTCCCATGCTGTTTTTTTATAACTCAGCAACTGACAGCTTAGCCTGCCACTATTTAAACCTGGTTTCATATTACTAACAGAAACATAGGCTGTCATAGAGACATCCAAAGTATTTTTTCTTCAAGTACATTTATTACAGTTGGGAGTCAACTATAGTAGATGCAGTGTTCCAGAGGAAGTTAGATACAGACAGAGGCTAATTGAGAAGAGATTTTTTCCAGCTGATAGCAAACTTCACAGATGGAGTGGTACTCCTGATCTGTTCCCTGTAGACACACATATTAAAGGCTCTTCGTTCATTCACGAAGATAGCTGAAAGCTTAATTAAATGCTGGAACCTGAAAGGATTTATCTTGCAAATATATTCCGCAACTGCTGAAGATGAGAGAAGAGCAGAGTCATTTTAGAGATGCATTCACAGCAGTAGCATTTGAACCCTTGTCAGTTTGCCCTGTCACTTCACGGGGGAGTTCTGAGCCCACCGATCAGGAGAGGAAGCCAGAAATGCACTGCGTGTTCATATATTGGCATATAAAGAGCTATACCACACAGATTTACCAGGCTTAAAGGGAATCCTTTCGGATGACAAATTTTAAAGCTGATTATCAGTTTTTACAGCTGGTTTGGGGAAAATAAAAGGAAAACTGCTGTTCAAATGCAGCTCACTGCTGTAAACAGATATTTAGAGCCAAAGATCCTTACCAGCTTGGTTTATCTCTTACATAGGTGACTGACTTTGTAGCTCTGAATTTGAGTCTTCAAAAAGATACTTGGAAAGCAGGTCTTTAAAAGCTCTTAGCTAATTATAGTAACAAACTGCAGATGGTGTCAAAGAAATGATCTAGATTTAAATATGAAAAAACATAAAAATGAATAGTATGGCATCTTTAAATTAGAGCAAATAAAGTGAGAGAGCAAAATAACCTACAATACAACAGCTGTATAGGTAAATGTATGTTTTAAGGCATTAAAGTTAATCATGGAATCACAGAACCATAGAATCAGTAAGGTTGGAAGGGACCTCTGGAGATCATCTAGTCCAACCCCCCCCTGCTCAAGCAGGGTCACCTACAGCATGTTAGACAGGGTTGCATCMAGGTGGGCTTTGAATATCTCCAGAGAAGGAGACTCCACAACCTCTCTGGGCAACCTGTGCCAGTGCTCCATCACTCTCACAGGGAAGAAATTCCTCCTAATTTTCAGGTGGAACTTCCTGTGCTTCAATTTCTGCCCTTTGCCTCTTGTCCTGTCACGTGGGACAACTGAAAAGAGTTTGTTCCCGTCCCCTTGACACCCTCCCTTCAGGTACTTATACACATTGATAAGATCCCCCCTCAGTCTTCTTTTCCCCAAGCTGAAGAGGTCCACCTCTCGCAGCCTTTCCTCRTAGGGCAGATGCTCCAGTCCTCTGATCATCTTCGTAGGCCTACGCTGGACTCTCTCCAGTAGCTCCATGTCTCTCTTGTAGTGGGGAGCCCAGAACTGGACACAGCACTTGAGATGAGGCCTCCCCAGGGCTGAGTAGAGGGGCAGGATCACCTCCCTTGAGCTGCTGGCAACACTCTTCCTAAGGCACCCCAGGAGACCATTGGCCTTCTTGGCCACAAGGGCACATTGCTGGCTCCTGGTCAACTTGTCATCCACCAGCACTCCCAGGTCCTTCTCTGCAGAGCTGTTCTCCACAAGGTCAGCCCCCAGCTTGTCCTGGTGCAAGGGGTTATTTCTCCCTAGGTGCAGGACTCGGCACTTGCCCTTGTTGAACCTCAGGAGGTTCCTCTCCGCCCAGCTCTCCAGCCTGTCCAGGTCTCTCTGAATGGCAGCACAGCCCTCAGGTATGTCAGCCACTCCTCCCACCTTGGTAACATTGGCAAACTTGCTGAGGAGGCACTCTGTCCCCTCATCCAGGTCATTGATGAAGAAGTTGAACAGGATGGGACCCCCTACGGAGCCCTGGGGAAYACCACTAGCCACAGGCCTCCAACTAGACTCTGCACCGCTAGTGACAACCCTCTGAGCTCTGCCTTTCAGCCAGTTCTCAATCCACCTCACTGTCCACTCGTCTAATCCACACTTCCTGAGCTTCTCTAGGAGGATATTACGAGAGACAGTGTCAAAAGCCTTGCTGACGTCAAGGTACACAATGTCCACTGTTCTGCCCTCATCTACCCAGCTGGTCATTCCATCCTAGAAGGCTATCAGATTGGTTAAGCATGATTTCCCCTTGGTGAATCCATGCTGGCTACTCCTGATCACCTTCTTTTCCTCCATATGCCTGGAGATGGCACTCAGAACGAGCTGTTCCATCACCTTCCCAGGGATGGAGGTGAGGCTGACCGGCCTATAGTTGCCTGGGTCCTCCTTCTTGCCCTTTTTGAAGACTGGAGTGACGTTGGCTTTCTTCCAGACCTCAGGCACCTCTCCAGTTCTCCAGGACCTTTCAAAGATGATGGAGGGCGGCCTGGCAGCAACATCYGCCAGCTCCCTCAGTACCCGTGAGTGCATCCCATCCAGGCCCATAGATTTGTGGATGTCTAGCCTGCCCAGAAGGTCTCTAATCCTGTCCTCCTCAACCAAAGGAAAGTCTTCCCTTCTCTGGACTTTCTCCCTCATGTCCAGGCTTCAGGATTCCTGTGGGCTGCCCTTAGCAGTGAAGACTGAAGCACAGAAGGCATTCAGTAATTCTGCCTTCTCTGTATCCCTTGTTACCAGAGCCCCCACCCCATTCAGTAGCTGACCCACATTTATATTGTTATATTACATTATATAAAATATTATCAACCACAAGATGGAGTTGGGTTAGCTATAGAACGAAGACATTTGAATTTCTTGACTTTGAAATCTTGATCTGTGTAGAGTTTTTTTATTTCTCCTATTTTCCATTTTCCTTATTTTTAAAGTTAGCTGGTATTCCATAGCGAATAATAACAATTTTCAAACTAGGCCACATTTGGAACAAAATGATTCATCAGCGGTGTTTGAACCTATAAGCCAAAATACTTAGGTTTTTACTTAAAGCTGAAAATATGTTTGTGTGAAAGTTAAGTGAGAATCCCCAAACATCTTTCCAAGTATGCTTTAAAGCATTGGTGTTACTGTGTTGATTCTAACTTAAGACTGCTTCATTTCAGGACAATAGCACATACCACCTGTCTCATTTATGAGTAATTTCTACACATTTACAGAGAAGTAATACATACAACTGTAAATTAACCGACCTTTCCTTTCTAACTCAGATAAACCCTTTTGTAAAGCAAAGGAAACTGTTTCTGTGTATGATCGTTCCATGGGCTTTGTAAAGAGAAGGATCTGGAAAAGATTTGGAAAGATTTGGTACTGAAAATAATATATGCATCCAGTTGAGTAATGGACTGAAGCAATTGTCAAATGGGTTGAAATTGCCTCTCTAAAAGAACAGAGCTCCAATAGCATCCTCAACATAAGATTAAGTTTCAGGAAACTTGATATCTTGAAGAAACAAGTATAACAATCTTCTGATTACAAGCAAAGCTGAACCACAGGAAGTTCCACCTGAGTATGAGGAGGAATTTCTTCCCTGTGAGAGTGAGGGAGCACTGGCACAGGTTGCCCAGAGAGGTTGTGGAGTCTCCTTCTCTGGAGATATTCAAAGCCCACCTGGATGCAACCCTGTCTAACATGCTGTAGGTGACCCTGCTTGAGCAGGGGGGGGTTGGACTAGATGATCTCCAGAGGTCCCTTCCAACCTTACTGATTCTGTGATTCTGTGATTCTAAACACAAAAATGCTTAAAAGAAATCTACGTTCTGGTTACTAAATGCTACACAGCTACCTGCAACATTCATGGTCAAAAGTTTTCAGATATATGGCATCCCCCCAAAATTAAAATGAATCTTTCAGATAAAATCTAGTCTGAAATATGAGCCAGAAATCTATTTTCTAGATTTTTCTTGTTTTATTATTTTTATGTCAAATGAATTCAATTTACAGATGAAAGATCTTTTTCTTCATTAGTACCTCTTCTGAAAATCAAACCAGGGTGCTTTTCTTTTCAGTTGACCATTCCTTATCACAGCTCTAAAATTGAAATTCCCTCAGGACAAATGAAGTTTCCCTTTAGGTGAGYGCACCCCAGCTTTCTTTATATAACAGCCTCAGCAACTTTTGTATTAGCRACACTTGCCTCAAGTAAGCTTACAGGTGTCTCTTTAATTAGAACTTCAGATGCTGAACAATACTGTTTGTGTTTCAGAAGCAGTATAAACACAGTATTTTTAAGTGTTTTAACTACTCAGCCTTACTAGAACCAGAGGTAGATGTGCTTTGGATTCTATTTATTCTGGATCCCACAAGTCAAGAGACCCTTGACCATATCAATAATACAAAAATTTCTGTGTTAATGCATTGGCTAATTACAATATGAGCCAATATTCKTCAAAGTTGATGTAAGAGATAATCTGTTTAGCTCTGTAGCATTGTAGTGCATTGGTGCATTTGTGTTGATTCTTGCTTAAGACTGTTTCATTTCAGGACAATAGACTGTACCGTCTATCCCATGTAGGAGGCTATCAGTAACAGTCACTAAAGGTGACAACATATAAATTATTCTTTCACGAACCAAAGTGAATATAGAGGCTAAAACTAAATAGGAATGTGTAAATCTATGGAACACAGTGCAACCTTTGTAGTCTGTCTTCTTGGAGCAAAATTGACTCATCCAGAGGATTGTCTAAGGTAAAGTGACTCAGTGACACTCTACTCTTGGAGCAGATGATGCCAGTTGCCAGCCAACATCACTCAGAGAATGCATGTTGTCCACTGCCTGTCAGGATGTGGCTCTGTTGGCTGCCACAAACTGACTCATATTTGCGGCTTTTTCATGCTCTGTGGACGTTTCACTAACAGTAAAAGGCTGTGTTAGTCTTTAATTCATATGCTAGAGCTGGAAAGCCTCTGAATGTGTTATATATTGTTCTCTTTTAAATTTGCTCCTTGAGAAATAAACTCTGATTAGTAGTAGTAATTCATTATATGCTGTCATCCAGATTCTCACATCAGAAGATCTAAAAATATTCTCTGATTTCCATACACACTCTGTAGATAAAACTTCTCCAAGAGTTTCCATACACAGTTCACATCAATTCGTAGACCTGATGTGTAATATCTGTTCTGTTTAGGTCCCCCCAAYAGAAATATACACACTTGCCGTTCTTCATTAGATGTTCTTCTGAGACGAAGGACCTCTGCTCCTAATCAATTCAAAATTTCTTTGATTTTCTTAGCAAACTGAAGAAGTATGTATAATGCGTGGGATATGGTTCTTATCCACACAATCTTGTCAGAGCAGTACTGAGTCCAGTGCTGATTAGAAGTCATCTATGTAGTTTCCTTTTGTTACTTACTTTTGCGAAGAGAACAATGACACAGCACTGTAACAGACTGAAGAATTGCTGTGAGCCTACTTTTGCCATTTCCACCCACAAAACTGCCACTTCTTCCTTCAAAATCTTTAATCATAGGATGCTTTGAATTTAAACCTTAAAAGGATGCCTGCTAAGATCTAACCTCCAGATCATATTAGTCTGCTAACTTGTGAGAAAGCTGCATAAATCCTTATCCTTGTTAGGGTTTCTACCCAGACTTGGATAACTAAGCCTAGCTCATCTGAGTCAAGAGCAAGTTTCTTTTCTTGTCCTGGAGGCAATGCTGCTGCAGGGGATGGAGTTGCCAGAGTCTTCCAAGTTTTCTGACTAGGCTGCATATAGGTTGTGGTACCACAGAAGAGACAATGGTCCCTTCAGCTCCACACTGAAGGGCTTTGTGGAGGTCAGCCGCCACTTGGACAGAAACGAGAGTTGTTTTAAAATGTAAATATTCTGACCATAACCTATTGAACCTTGGGGCCTGGTTTATTTCAAAATGATTTTGCTTTTTGGTATAATTAAGTAACTACATGTTTGTGTGTTCAAATTAGTTAACACAGAGACACAGATGTGAAAGTTTTTTAAATGCATTTTAAAAGGCTATTCTTATCTCTCTAAGATTAGCAACCATGCGTTATAATAGTAGGATATAATGTAACGTTAGGACAAATACTATAACGTGTATGTTTGAACTTGTCAGAGCCACTGTTAGAATTTTTAAACCTTCCAGGGATGTACAATTTCTGTTCTATTCGTAATGAATATGTATAAAATTGAATAGGACTGTCAAGTGTTGCTAGCTCATTTGTGAATTTATGTATAAGAATGGCAAGCACAAAATACAGTATCAAAAGAAGCAAAAATAGTGGCCAAGAATCTTATATAAGAGGCACTTAAAGAAAACATCTGCAAATAGTTATAGTACTTCTGAAATAATTACATGCCAGTTAGAAAGACATGTATCGAAAAGAAGATGTTTAAATTTCAGAACAATGTTAGAAATGCCTCCTGTTGTTTCATTAACTCTCTGGGAGTTAATGATGCCAATAGTTCTYGCTGAGAGAATGCGTTTTTTAATAGCTTCTATCAAAAAGTCAACCCATACTACTATAGTTTGATACAGAGGAATGTCATTTCAAAAAAAAAAAAAAAAAGTAGTTCTACAAAACTTTTCAGTCTTTTCATGCATTGAAATGTTGAGCTCTGTTATTTATGTCAGAAACAGCATCCCCTGCCTGTCACAGTCAAGGTGACCTATTTAATATTTTATTTTTTTTATCACTTCTGTGGTAGTGCCCATATCCAGGCATAATTTTATCTCTGTATTCAGCGAGAATGATACAAGATCAAGACTTTGTTCTGTTGTCATGCACTAATGCCAAAATTAGACATTTCTGTAAGATTTTTATGTTACCAACCAGTTCTTCAGAGAGTCTGAAACTAATATATTGTAAAAGCAATGTCATTTGGAAGGATGAGATATAGAGAGACAATTGTCTGCTCGCATATCACAAGATAAAGATGATTTTGTCTTGCAGTGATTTGTAAGAATGTCCTCAAATTCTATTCTTACAATATTTCTGGAGGTGATGCTTTCTTTGCAATAGAAGGAAATAAGCTTGTTTCTTCATTGTCTTGTACCTGATGTTGTCACTTATGCCAGTGCATTCTTGGTGTGAAATGGGTGATACAGTGGCATTTTGCAGTCCTTTTGTTTTCTGATGTGAATAACGGCACTGTCGGCAGCCACAAYGGACATGGAGGGAAAGATGCTGCAGTTTTGCAGTTCCTGCTCACTCGCACAGCTGTGAAAGTGTGATGTGAAGACAGAACCTCTGTGAATTAATGTCCCCTGCGCTCTCCTTCTAAGCCTGTCCTGCTAAGAAGCAAAGACACAGATCTAGAACCACTTACTGCAAGCTGCTCTCCTCACTTGCACTGTATGTGGCTAAAATCTGTTGTCTTTTTGAGATACAGGTTGCTTTTGGTTCCACATTTGCTGCYGTGAATAAACCACAGATGCTCACTGCTCTCAGTGCCTTTTCTCATGTTGCTCCCATTCCTTGCTATGGTATCTCTTTCCCTCTGCTTTTTTATGTAGTGTTCACAGTGTCATCCTGGGAATCCAGCAAAGGCCAAGAAGCAACATGAGATCTGTAATATATTAAATTTACACAGCATCAGCAGCTGAGGCTGAAAGAGAACCTTGATTATCCCTTAGTGCAGAGTCTCAGACATCTAGCTGAGAAGCTGTGATACCATCTTGGAGGAAAAGTATGTACGTATTTCAAGGTCAGCTTGTAAATATAGCTATTTTATTGCAATGGAAATACCCAATTTTAGTAAAAGTTCAAGATCAGGACTTTACTAGAAGGGCAGGAATACCTGTGGGAGGCATTTTTTTCTGTTCAGAACTGTTTGTCCACAAAGCAAAGCAAAGAGTTCTTGTTTCAAGAAGCCAACTTCAAAATTACATTTCTCTCTGATGACTCATCTAGTAGTGCAGTAGTGCAGTACCTGCAGGGCAATTCAAGTAGATTGGCAGTAATCCATGGTWTTTCATCCTTGTGGGAGAATGGTGAATTGTGTAAGGTGGTTGGGATTTGTGAGCCATCTTCTTTTATTCAAGGCTGGCTTAAATACAGCAAAGCACATTGCTCAATTTTAAACCAGTTATGTTATTCTTACGACCTCAAGTTAAGCATAAGCTTATGTACTTTGCTGGAACAAGACATTGTGTAATGCAGGGATATCAAGCAGGGAGAAAATTTGTTTCAATGTTCACTGTATAAGACCTGAGACATGTTTGCAAAACCAAGTTGAGCCAAAGATAAGGAATACATTTCCAGAAGTGTGAGGACTGATTGAATGCGACATCAGTTTGATTCTGTTTTATTAGCAACCTCCTGGATGTCCAAGTAGATAGTTCGGAGCAAATTTGCTCCTTTGAATGACTGGAAGCTGAACTGGAATGAAAATCCATTTTCACATCAATTGCTAGACACTGACCAAAGGAGCAAATATTATGCTGAATCACATTCTAATTTGTGGGAGGATAGAAAATGACACTCTTTCAAGATAAAATATTGGGTTGTGTATGGTCCAGTGTTAGAAGCGACAAGAGCTACATGTTGCAATTATGCCTATATTTCCCACTAAGTAAAAAGTCTTGTGCAAAATTGCTCTGTTTGTAGTTTCAACCTTGGGGTATCATTTGCACCTGCTGCTCAAAGCTTCAACTATGTTGAAAACAAACCAACTCTTGGGGTCACATTTGCTATCAAATGACATTTTTTGTTTATTTGTGCAGCTAGGGCTGTAGAATTAAAAAATCTTTCTCTTCATTTCAAGATTTACTGTGGATTCTCATCATAAAATAAAATTTCCTAGAGTCAGTGAAAATTCTGAGTCTTTAAGCTTTATTGCAGGAAAAAAGGAAAAAGCATAAATATTCCTAGATTCCCCTACAATAATATACCTATATTGCTAATACAACTGTATGAGTAATCTTGTATTCACCCAAAAGGCACTTAGGTACCCCAAAAAGGCCATGACATGGCATTTCATTCTTTCATGGGCATCTGTTTTAACCACTTTACTCCCCCCTTTTAATTATGTKGTTACCTAGTCTTTGTGTCAAGTATCAATTCAGCATTCTTCAAGTTTGTGAAATGTATCATAAGAGCAATAAGAAAGTGAGAACAGTGGCTACTTTTGAAAAATAAGGTTTATACATGGCATGTATAAACCAGCATGTACCCAGCATATCTTTTCTAGAATATTTGCAGAAGCTTTTAATACAGATGTTCTTAATGTAGAATAATATTCCTACAGAGAAACATTTGATAAGATCTACAGTTCTTTAACTTTGTGCAGGTCATATTCCAGAATAATTCATGTAGATAAACTCAGTGACATTCAGAAGTAATAAATTGTAGAATTATCTACATTCATAGTTTTTACTTTAGCAGATTAGCCATTAGAAATATATCTGCATGGCTTGGAAATTTTAAAATAGGAAAAAGCTGACTAATCAGAGCCATTGACAAAAAGATAAAGGAATATTGGCTGAATATACATGACCATTTTCTACAAACTAATACGAACAAGGCAATCCCTAAGTGTTGCTTCCTTAGTGATACTTTTGGTTTTGACGTCTCAAGATCGTTTACCTAAACTACTACATCCTCTTTGGCACTTACAATTGGTTGTATATAGAGTCAGGTAAGCTTCAGCTTTTTGTCCTTTTTTCCATCAAGGAGTAAAATTTCTATGTAAACATGATCAGATGATGATTCAAAATGGAACCTTCTAATTCCATTTTATATGTTGTTAGACCCCTCAGTCTTGGTRTACATTCACAGTTACTTCTAACTGAAATCCACCAAATTTGCAATCTCATGAATATGTGTTTTGCTTACCAGCATTCTCAAGAAAATCTAATGTAAGAGGTTTAAAATGATTTTTTAGAATTATGTCAATTCACATGTCATCTTAACAGCCATCTCAAGTTATGTTTCGTATAAATGCCTAAAGAATAACAAGATTACAATTCTAGGAGTGGGAGCCAAGTAGGGGATCAGCAGAAAACTATTCTCTAGTTGGGCCGGAGAAAGGACGTCAAATTGTATATTAGTTATCAGAGTATTTCCAGTGATTAGGGAATGTAAACAAATTGCAAAAGAAATGAATGTTGCCCTGAGTACTGAATGATAGCAAGAACTAATGGAGGTAATCAGTCTCTCTTTCTTCCAAAGTCACCGTTTACAGTAGAGGCAGAAAAATGCAGCAATCATAACCTATAATACAATGATAGATGATGCAATGTGAGTGATATTCTATTACAGTTCATCTTCCATTTTTCAGTGATGATCAGCAAGTTCATATAGCTGAAATGAGATTGTTATAGGCAGCTGTTGTTTCAGYTGCCGTTACTTTTTCATTACATACCATCAGTGAATATTTTCAAGCAGCAGATCCAGTCTTTACGTTAGCTGTGTTCACCTGATCCACCAAGACTCATTTAGAAAGGAAATGCTGAAAAGAGGTTTAGTAAGCACTGATTTAAACATGGGGGAGAGTTAAAAGAAATAATAAAATTGTTGTGCACTGAATTACAAGCAGGATATGGTTTCATTTTGCTAGTAAGGCTACAAACAAATAAAGATTCATAGCAATGGATATATTTCAAGTCCAGTTGATACTGACAGAGTTAAGGTTCCCAGTACATAAAGTTGAATCACACTATGCACCAGGTGTGGTAGTTTTTCTCTTGCCCATAAAAATCTTGTGATTCCAATAATAAAAACAGTTTCACTCAGCTGCTGCAGCTCTATTCTTATCCCTTCCAACCAAACCCAAGGAACTGATGGCACAGAAGATATGGAAATTATACATCACATCAGTGCAGAGTAATCTAATTTGCTCTGATGCAGAAGTCCTGAAGAAATACACTGTTAAGACAATCCAATCAGCCAGGGTTTATTCTTTTCCTGTTCTAGTTCAGGAAGAAAAAAGTCATCTGAAAAATAGAGCTATGCCCTCCAGAGAGTTATCTTATCATAAAATCAGTCACAACTGGAATGTAGAAATCTTTCAGGGAAAATAGGCATTGAACCCACCCTGGTGGTGGTGGTTTCTTCATTTCAGAGCTACTGTAATGATGTTTTAGAGGAATTCATAATGAGCCTGCAAAAGGGAGTAATATGGAAGTCTCACTTCAATTTCATACATGAGCTTCAACAACAGCTCTCAGATGGAGACATTCTTCTCTAATGGTGGCAAGCAAACCTCTGCCTGAAGAACTGCATCAACAAAATCTTTTTGCCAATCATTTTGCCAAATGCAAAGGTACTGAAGTGTGCTGTCACTGTCTGATTCACGCAGTACAACCAAGTATGAAGGTGTAGAAGGCTCAGTGTGTTTGCGGTTGGGTATGGCCTCTTTTACATCTAGGACAGGGATTCACATCCAAAGGAAGTGAATACACATGACTCCGTGTGTTCACTGAATACAGAGATTCAGTTCTGTATTTGCCCTCTCTGCTAGCGCAAACTTAGTGTCAGAGTTCCTGGTAGGCASGTATATCACATACAAGATGTCTCACTGTGATTGCCACTCTTATAACCCCCAGAGAGGAAAAGATATAGTATAGACTGGAGCAGCTGTGTGAACAAAAACTCTCAGTAATTCTTTAGGCTGTTCCCCTTCGGGTAACAAATTTACATTGAGGAATTTGGCAAGAAATAGCAAAAGGAAGCTTGTAATGCTACTTCCCACRCAAGCTTTTGGGATCAGCTTTTTGCTTAGACAGACTTAGTTAGTTTTGTTTCAGTATTCTTCACAAACATTAGAAAGGTACTTTCAGGCCTGCACAGAATCATTAAATGTCAGCTAAAACCAGCAACTAAGGAAATTAAAGCAAGAAGTCTGTTTTTTCCTCTCAAGAAAATACATTTCAGATTTGCATTCTACTTCATTTTCTCTTGGTAATAATTTATTCTTTAATCTTGTGCAACAGGTCATTACCCTGCTTAACAACCCTAAACCTAGATGTTTTTCATTTAGAGAAATGTACTGAAAATCAGGAGGGGAAAATGCCAGTTCTTTCTTCTGATAAATCTTCTCTGATAGTTCAGGAGACTATACGGGCTAGGATTTTTCTCTCGCTGTGTATACTGATAGTTTAACCATTAACTACGAGAGATCCAGATTTGAGACCCTTATTATGCTTCTGTATAGACTCATCTGATGAGTCTCATTATATTCTAATCAAGGTTATCTAAAGATTGTGAGTACAGGTGAGAAATGTAAACGATATTTCAGCTTTCATTGCCTTTTGAGACTAGGCAGAAAGTATCACTGCAAAATTTCTTTTCCATTTTGGTCTTTTTACCTAATCAGAAACAACAGGAAAAACTTTGAGARGAGAATTCAGTTTCTGGATCTCTGTCTCTCATGTTTTAGCTGCAACATGAAACATGTAGCTGTTTAAGAGACGGATCATACAAATACAGCAAAAGTTAGAGCTACTCCTAAAAGCCTAATGACAATTCAAAACCCCTCTTAAATTTTGCCTGTCTGTAATTTGCATTGCTACTTTACTAGGGGTTACTACTCTTAAAACATAGTAGGTTCTTCTATGTCTTTCTGCACATGTTCAGTCTTGTACTCGCCTGTATCAACGTTCTTTTTTCAAATGCATAGCCTGGAGGCTAAGACCAAAGTCTTCCTAGCTGTAGAAGCAAATATATTACTGATTTTATTTGAAGTTATTATAAAACCCCATCTCTTTGTCAGAGATGCTCACTGAGAGAGATGTCAGCCAGTATGGTCTTCCAGGATTAATTAGAGAGTTTGTCTGCCAGACATTCTTTAAGTGTACTTTAGTCTTATTTTTACTTTTTGGCATGTAGTGGTATTTCCATACTTATTAAATCCACACTGATAATTATATGCAAAAGAGCAATTAGCAGCAGGCAATTTTATGGCAAAGAATTTATAATTTGAACCGTTTACCATTCAGAGATGACTGGAAGTGATGACAACCTGTTTCCAGTCCATTGGACTTCTCAGCTATTAGAGTGATGGGGCCCTATAAATAGATGCAAAACTACATGAACTGAAATGTAATTTCAGTGATATTGTTACTGTGGAGCTTCCAGCTGAAGTGGCCATTTTTAATTCTGTTTCTCCAGTCTAGCTTCATATTAAACATTAAATCATACCTGTACAGCAGATAGTTACCTAAATGGCAGGGAGTATATCAGATGTTTTCCTAAATCCCAAACTTAATTTCACTGCTAATCACTATATGTGAATGACCTGCCTCCTATTTTTACTACGAAATAGTTCAAGTTCATGAATTAGACACAGAAACCCAGTGGAGACTGAGCTCAACAGAGGTTTTCTATGCTTCTTTTCTATACTTGTTTTAATAGAAACTTTAGTTCTCTATCTACAGGAAAATAGATTCTATGTTCCAAAAATAATATTGCATTTTCAAGTACAGTCATTGGACCAGTAAATGCAGAACCCCAATCATTTAATTCACACCTAAAAAAAAAAAAAAAAAAAAAAAGAATAGATGGGCATTGCAGAGCACATCCTGAATGAGAAGCTCAACCAAAGTGAATACCTGTCTGGTCATGGACTCACCAGGAACAAGAATCTCTCACTTTTTTGACAGCCATTTCAGTTTGAAATGTTTCAATCCATTTACATATGGACAAGAAGATGCACAGGCACTACCTTTTTTATAAGAATTATCATCAGCTTCCCTTGCCCACTCTGATGTATATAAGAGAAAAGATTTGAAGCTAGTGCTAGATAACCAAAAAGAAGAGGAATGCCTGGAAAAGCAAGGACAGCCACAAAGGCTTTGAGGTGTGGTTTCCTTCTCATGTTTGGATGCTTTAGGCTCTTGCTCTTTTGCCTTGTTACATTGCACTTACACAAAGTAAGGTCTTCTGTGTAGACTTTGCTCACAGTCATGAGGTTTTTTGGTCAGCCAACCGACCAAAAACTACAGAAAAGCCACTACACTGATGATGGAAAACTAGTCATCTCCTCAAAGAAATTTGGTCGCTGTTTGTATAGTAATACTACAAAAAGAAAAGACTGAAATAAGGAATAACATTCAGGGATCCCTTTAAGATGGGCAGATGACAAAATATAGCCATGACAGTTTTAATACTGTCGCTCCTGTGAAAAGCCACGTGGATTTATACTGTCTTTGTCAACATAAAGACTTGCAGTGGCATAGTGCCCTTTCAAATACTGGTTTAGGGCTGATCTGAAAGGGAGTCTGCTCTCTACTGATGAACCATTTCCTTTCCGATGCACTTGCTATATCTTTCCAAACAGTATTGACCTAATCAAAACTCATTTAGCTTACGCGATCTGATGTGACTGCAGCCCAGCAGGTTTGTAATAGTTCAGAACTCCGCAGAAGAAAACATGCCCATTTTTTATTTTATATACACAGCCTTGAGCATGCCTTTGATTCATTATGAGCTAGTGCACTGACGTTTTTAGCAGGAAATCAAGGAAGAGGATCTGTTTTGAGGCTGTGGCATTTTTGGTGTTTATTTGCATTTGTAAGTACTTTTTCAATCCAGCTGACATAACAGGAAATTCTTGTCTGCTTTACAGTGCAAGTACAAGTATAATGAAAAGCATCCTCCAGTCTTTATGAGTATGCACAACTGTAGCTCCATAAGGAGCTTTCAAGTCAAAATACAGGAGCCTGGGAATCTTGTGAGTGGCTAGTTGTTGCATCAGCCACATAGATCATTGCCTACATTGTCCTTACCAGGAGTTTTATAACTTCAAAAGTGTTTGTAKCCTTCACACATATGATCTGTTGCACATCTATAATTGTGGCCACTTGATTTTGTTCCTCAAAATCTATGTTCAATTTTAGTTTTGTAACCCCAGCATAAAACAGAATAATCCAGCAAGCTATTTAGACAAGTTTGTTCTAAAGAGAAAAGGTGTGTTTCTTTCATAAAAAATAAGAGAGCACCATGCAATAAGACTGTTTAAAATGTTCACGCCTACACAAAGCATAGCTAGATGGAACTATTATTTATTTTATAATAGAGGCTCTTGATCTAGTGGATGGAGGGTCYCGTCTGGCAGAGATCTCTACCCCACAGAGCTTACAATCTGTGCATACAAAAAGGCACAAAACTTCTCAAAACAATAAAGGATGATTTGGACATTGAAATGTTATGACTTCTCTGTGCAAGGCTGGGAAAAATCAGTCGCAGATAGATTGCGAGAGTGCATCTGGCATGTGTGGGGGCTAACAAACCTTTCCTTGCTGAGCGGGGAGATGCTTGTCTCTCCGCAGAGCTCATTCTTCCCTTCCCGGCTGCCTGCACATTCATAACAAGGAACAGAATCCATTCAGAGATTGATACCAGCTTCTGCTAGACAATGTCCCCTCCTGTTTCCAATAAACATAGCTGTTCAAATAGATTATAGTGTCTCGGCGCATTCACTGCCCCCCCAGCCTGCCTTAGATGTCCTTTAGCTGCTCCTTTGTGATGGTAATGAAACCAAACAGCATTTCAAAGCAGGCTTTGATTAGCATGATAACCATGTAGTAGCTTGATGGCCGGCATGGAGTGGTTAGCCTTCCAGCACCAGCAGTTAAGAAGGAAAGTTATACAGTGTGTTCAAATGCATGCATGTATGTAGGTATGTGTAAGTGTTTGCATTTAAATAATATATGCAGATATAACTCTGGTATCATGGAAACCTGGTAATTGATATTCCCCATAGAACAGTGTTTTCTTGAGGCATAGGGTAATTGCACCAATTTACCACAATTTGCCTGGATACTGCATATGCATTCAARTAGGGGTGGGGAGGTGGGACTGTAGCAGAGCTCAGTAATTAGGCTTATCCTGAAGAGCATCATCACAAACTAGTCAAGCCACTGGTGATGGTACATTTGGAAATGGTGTACCTGAGGGGGGCTAGAGAAAACGCAGTGTCTTGAGACCAGCGTAACACTGCCAGTACGAACACCAAGCCCTGAAACGACAGTGCCAGGGCGCCACTAAAATCGTCTTCCAAATCAGATGACTCTGTACTAGGTCTTCAGCTGCAGCAAAGAGGTGATGCCCTGTCAAAATCAACAGAGATGCACAAGCACRTGCTTCTTTCTCCTTTATAACATTCATTCCTTTCTTCTGAAAAATAAATGTAAGACAAAAGAGTATTTCTGGGCTGTATTTACCTGACAGGGGTGGGTCATAGTTTTAAGAAGTTACAACCACACCATGTGACAGGATGAGCAATTATGGAGTCTGCTGGCTATTTCACAGTACTCAGACTTTATGATGCATGACTGGTCTCCTCTTTTCTGTTTTAATTTAAACTTTCAGTTTTCCTTTTTTGACTCTTTGGAGCATGAGCATAAAAAATTGCCTTAATTAAAATATATTTTCCCTGGAATTCATTTTTTGTAATGTCTGTATATATTTTGGCAGCACTTCAGGATGTTAAGCAAAGGTGTTAAGCAAATATATGACAAGTGGCATCTTGGTAGTCCACAAATACTTAAATACCATAATGTGGAGAGGCACTAGGCCATCTGTGTTAGCAATATATGTGTGTGACAACTGAAGTAGAAAGTAAGAGGTGAGCAGACACGTTACAGAGGTAACATGAGATGGGTTCAGCAGCATCGTTATAAAACTGATCATTATAAAAAGCAATGTGTCTTATTTGAAAATGCATTCAGAGTGGGGGGCTATGGTTACTACAGAATATCAAAAAGCTTTATAAAGAGGTTTAACTTCTTTATCTCTAAAAGAAGTCAGTACACACTTCGCAAATGCTTTCTGATTTATTTCTTGTGTGACTTGTTACAAAATTCAGTAACCAGACATTAAAATAGCAGGTGAAGTTGAGGTGTAGATAAACGTAGGTCCATTTCCATGGGCTAAAACAGTCTTAACTTCACAGGTGAAATAATGGGCTTTGATCTGACCGTTACTACTCGGGAGTTAGACCTAGTGGTTATAGTATATATGCTTCAGACAATTACTTGCTAGATGCTCAAAACTCAGCAGGATACTAGGAGTTATTTGAAATACAGAAGAGAAGAGAGACTAGCTGAACGCTGCTGAGTAGAATGAATGTAGAGGGACCTAGATGAGCTGATGCATGACTGAAGGTGGGGACTGACTGTCAGGGGGCAGTTCTGCAGGAAAGGACAAGGGGCTCCTGCCTGGAGTCAGCTAAAACATAAGCCTGCAGTAGGCCATGCTGGTGGTGAAGGCTTACAGCATGCTGGGCCAAATCACTAGAAGCGCAGTGATCAAGAGATTAACCCCTTTACTCAGCACTTTTTAGTCTACAGCTGGAATACTGTATCCAGTTTTGAGCTTCCCAATACAAGAAAGTGAGTTCAGCACAGGGCTACCACRATGGTCAGGGCTGGAGCACTTGTTCTGTGAGGAGAGGCTGAGGGAGCTGAGCTAGTTCAGCCTGGAAGAGAGATGGCTTCAGGGGACCTTCCAGCAGTAACTACTAACCAATACTGGTACCTACAGGGCAGTTTTTGAGAAGACAGAGCCAGGCYCTTCCCTGCAGTGCACAGTGGGAGAATAAGGGACAATGGTCATAAAGTGAAACATAGGTCAGACTASATGTAAAGAAAAACATTTTCCTTATGAAAATAACAAAATATTGGGATAGGAACCCAGAGAGGATGCTGTTTCCATCTGTAAAGGTTTTCAAGACCCAACTGGATAAAGCCCTGAGCAAGCCGGGCTGACCACATCGCTGACCCTGTTTTGAGTAGAGGGTTGCACTAAAGACCTCCTGAGAGCCCTTCCAATCTGATTTATCCTGTGATCCTGTTTTTCATGTAATGCATAGATAGGCTATGCAACTGCAAATTGCTGCAGATACCAAAGATCAGTGTGGTTTTAAGGAGAAGCTGGACAGGTTCACAAAAAGGAAATCCACTCAGGTTTACTAAATGTGCAGAAGCTGCCTAAACCACAAATGCTTGGAGGCTCAGAAAATATTAAGAGGAAAAATCCAGGTCTGCCATAATCTCRTATTCTTCCTTGGGCAGCAGTTTATGGCCACTGCCAGAGACAGATTATTGGGCTAAATGAGCTGGCTGTCCATGTCCCAGATCATTACAGCTCTTCACAGGCTGAAGAGACGAGGGGAGAGAAAGCTCATGAAGTTCAACAAAGGGAAGTGCAGAGTCCTGCACCTAGAGATGAATAACCCCATGCACCAGTAMAGGCTAGGGGCTCACCTGCTAGAAAGCAGCTCTGTGGAGAAGGACCTGGGGGTTCTGCTGGACAGCAAGTTGACCATGAGCCAGCAATGTGCCCTTGTGGCCACGAAGGACAATGGTATCCTGGGGTGCATCAGGAAGTGATGCAATGGCCAGTGGTGATCCTCCCCCTCTACTCAGCCCTAGTGAGGGCACACTTTGAGTGCTAGGTCCAGTGTTGGGATCCCAAGTACAAAAGAGATACAGAGCTACTGGAGCAGGTCCAGCAAAGGCTACATAGGTGATGAAGGGACAGGAGCATCCCTCAGAAAGCTGGGATGGACATGAGAAGACTGAGGGGAGATCTTATCAATTAGATTAATATCTGATGGGAGTGTAGGGTATTAAGAGGATGGGGCCAGACACTTTTCAGTGATGCCCAGCAATAGGATGAAGGGCAAATGGTACAACCTGAAATACAGCAARCTCTGTGTGAACATGAGGAAAATCTTCTTTGCTGTGAGAGTGACGGAGCACTGGCACAGGTTGCCCAGAGAGGTTGTGGAGCCTCCTTCCCTGGAGATATTCAAAACTTGCCTGGACGCAATCCTGGGCAACTTGCTCTAGGTACCTCTGCTTGAGCAGGGGGGGTTGGACTAGATGATCTCCAGCAGTCCCTTTCAACCTCAACCATTCTGTGATTCTTACGTTCATATTTCTTTGAAATATGCCATCAGCATAATCAACCATTTCAAGCCAAAAATTTTGCATAGCCTCTAATTACAGAGAAGTGCAGTTTTTAGAATGTCAYCCACACTCTTGGAAGGAGTATCAAAATAATGAGGTTTTTCAGAATATTTTTCAGTCAATTTTCATAATGAGAGTATTTGGGGGGAAATTGAAGATTGTAGTTTGTTACCAAAAAGCACCAGAAATGCTGTAGAGATTTATTTTTATTTCATTTTTTTACTTTTTCAAAAGTTCAACAAGTTCATTGCAGCTTGCCTCTCAAGGTCATCCATCTGAATCAATGATCTTCTTAGTTCCTCCAATTCTGATTTTTGAATAAAATTGTAATTACCAGCCTTTTAAGTGCCAGCTGTTCCATTGAAACATGATACTGGTGGTGTACTCAGTCCTGGTGGAAAATATCTTTGTGCTGCTCTTCACTGAAGCCTCCTAGCTGATTGCAGGCAACTTTCACAGTCACAGAATTAAAGGGGCCACAACCAGATCCTTACTTTGGAACCCTTGATGGGCACAGTTATCTCTCTCCTGTGTATTATCCTGTTCAAATGTACTGTTAAACCACCTCTGTACTCGTTTCTTTGAAAATTACAAGCCGAAATAAAATATAATACAATATGTAAAGGAATAATGTATTAGTTCATCCGCCAAACCCTGAGTGCCTATCACTGCATGCAAACAGAAACACTCTGGGGAAATACTTATCTCTGATTATTTAACAGCACCAGAAGTGTGTACAGTTTTATCAACAGAAGAACAAGATTAAAATCTAAGGTGAAGGTTACAGTCTACATGTGGTAGGACACAGTGCCAGAGAGGAAATCAGTGATGAAAAGGAAAGCTAAAGAAGTGCATTTAAGGCAGAATTTGAAGGAGAATTGAAAGGCTGATTGGCACAGGAAGTGGCATGGGAAAATAAAAGCAAGAAGTAGAATTTGTCTTGGCAGGAAAGTAATGTTCCACTATTAGAAATGCCTGCAGGCCAAAAAGAAAAAAAAAATCCTATGCTGAGATTTAGCACAGATTTTCCAACCACTTTAAAGCTCAGACCTTACACAAAATATCTCACTAACACATATATAGTTTTAGCCATACAGAACATTTCTGCTGTGGTCAGAGAGTCCGGACTCCGGTGCTTGTTTATTCTTCCAGATTGGGACTGTAGCAGCCTCCAGTGTGGACGGCTGAGACGGGAGCTGGGTGCTGGGGTGCTCCTCTGKGTGCTGCAGCCTTGTCTCCCTGCCAGCAGCTCCTGCCAGGTCCCGGCACCGCTCAGGGCCGCTGGCGCTGGGAGGGAACCTGCCATGCCAGTCACAGCATCTGAAGCACTGCAGCAGTACTGGTTGATTAGTTATTGCTGTATTTTTCCTCATTAATTGCCTGGCCTCTGTTCTCTCCAACACCAGGAAAATACCCGTGCTGTTACAAGTCTTTACTAATGGGGATGCTCATCCCTTCGCGGCGCGCTCTCTGGGAACACAGGATCTGGCAAGTCCCTGCTCCCCGTAAATCTTTCACTTTCACAGCAGACCTTAAGCAAAATCACTGTATTCAGCACTTGTGCCAGTCAGACCATTAACTCATAAGGTCCCGGTTCAAGAAGGTCTTTACTCACATAATGAAATACACCTTTTCCGAAGACAGCACTTAGCATGCAATTATTACACCTAAACATGGCCTGAAGGAGGGTTTCTTCCTGAGTTGGAGCTAAGTGGATATCTGCAGTAAAAAGGCAATACACGAGCAGGAATGCTAAGAACTGATTTATTTTTCCTTCTGTATCACATAGAAATTAATATTGAAAAGATGGGGAAAGTAATGCATGTACACTTCACTGGGAAATAGTAATGCAAGTGAAATGGTGCCAGCCGTATTATTTCTTTTGTCCCACCCCGTCCTATGCCTGACGCAGATATTTGTGACTGGGATTGTATTTTACTACTTTTGTATACAGCACCTCYGACCGCAGCAGTGCTGATCCCCCCCTTCAAGGCCGGGTGAAATAACTGGGAACAATTAGGGAACTCTGCATCTACCACGAGGACTCTCACGGCTCATTGCTAAGGCGTTTCTGACGCGGAACGACGGGAAATTCATGAATGACCGTGTGAATTAATAAATAAAAGCATGCAGGCCAGAGAGCTCAGGCTGTTTCATAAAAGGTTGTGTGAAAGACAGAGGCTATTTTTATTTTCTAGGGATGGTCATTTTATCACTTGATTATTTGTTCTTGCTTTAAAAAGTATCTTCRGGGTGTTGCGTGGCGATAACTGAGACTGCACGGACAGTCTTGATTTTAGACCCTGCAATTAGTGATTCACAGCACCAGAAGGAGCTGCTACGGAGCAGCCTGCGCTCTTCTGGTTCCCGTGTCTGCCCTGCGCCAGGCGCCAGCGCATTTAATCACGGTGTTTGATTGAACTGGTGCGTTAGTGAAGCACCGAGGACTACRTCTAAAGGAAATGCAATCACGAAATACAGTCATGGCATTTAAAGGCTATGCAAGAAAAAAAAATGTCTGTTTACTCTAACTTAAAAAGGGAATCTGATCTCTGTACTTCCAGAAGTTCAAGGCTCCAGGCGCAGAGCAGGCGAAATGCACAGCGTGCATTTGGTGTTATGTGAATTTTAGAGTTGGTGACAGACATGCAATCCCAGTCTGTTGGCGGGGATTCACAAGCAGGCAAAGGCTGCTGCAACCATGTACGCTTCCATATGTTGCTGTGTCTCAAGACTGATCTGCAAGCAGGGAGAAAATAATTTGTCGTAGCCTGGCAAATTCTTGCTTTCACAGGCAGAAATGCTGGTAGGGTTTGCATTTAGCATCAGATATGTGGTGCTAGTGTTTTCTCATATGGACACTGGACTGAGACCACCCAGTGGATCCTGTACAGGTCACCACTGGTCTTCAGTGGCTGGTGATCCGTGGCCACTGGTAACTAGTAGCTAGTGTTAGAAGCAGAGAGAGTTGAGGGAGAAAGATCTCCATATGCTGCTCTACCTGTGCTCTAGGCTATCCATCTGATGAAAATCAGCTCTCAAATATACCAGAAAATTAAGATCCTCAAATTAGCAACATCGATAATTCATTAATTCCTATTAACAGAATAATATTTTTGCCTCATATGTCATTATTTGTTACCAGGAGTCCTTTTTTTAAAAAAAAATCTCTGAGACTGCAATCTTAGAGAAACAAAAAAGGTGTCAAAAGGTGATCACAGTTGTACTSTATGTTGATGTTTCTCCTTGAACAGATTTTCACACTTTTTTACCTCCTGTTCCAGTTAATCATTTGATACCTGAATGCATCGATCTCTCTGGCTTTCCCAGAGGTCTGGAAAAACTCTTTCCCCCAGCACCTCAGCCTATGCATTACTTACAGATGCAATACACACTGCTTCTTCCAAATGTGATCTATTAAGCTTGTGGAATGACTGATCAAGCTGTTGGCTCAATTTGCTATCTGGTCATTTAGTTGATAAGGTAAATCTTGACTCGCTCAGATTTTTTCCATGCTGGATTGATGAAGAGATGGAAGCTGAATACTATATTTTCTCCTGCTAAGATAACCAGAGAAAGGACATCACTAGACATCTCTTTCAGTAGGTAGCTTGAGTGATATTCTCAAGCTTGATTTTTATCATCTATTAACAGGTATGAAAAATAACTGCATATCAGAATGACAGCATTTATACTCACTCTTCCTTAGTAAATAACTGTTGTATATGTGTACATATATAAAAATATTTATATATGTAAATAGCTACAGAAAGTGCACAGGAGCTATGAATTGACCCCAGTGTCCCCCTAAGTGTGTTTTACTGGTGAATGATATTGCATGAGATTGGCTACAGATGACTAGCAAGTGAAATACTCTGTTCTAATAATAGAAATCTATAGTAGAATTGACCTACCCTAAGAATCACCTTTGACATTTTAAAATGAGTTCAATTTCCTCTGCTGGACTAATTCATTCTTCATTAGCAAGAAGACAATAGGAAAATTATTCTTGGAGGAACATGAAGGAAAAAATCGAGTTAAACATAAAATATATCATTGAGCAAGGTTATAGTTGATCTCTTAATAGTAAGGAAGTGATACAATTTTCAAATTCTCTTTAATTCATTAGAACTGAGTGGTACTCAAATTAAAACCACTGGATTCCATCTTAATACACCTTTATTCTCCCTTCACAGAGAAGGTACCATCCACTGTTGAAAATGGTGCATTGAATTCATTAAATATGCTACATGACATGACTTTTGTAACATATTTTTATTACATTTGGCTAGTTTACGCATAATTCCTTTCCCTGTTCAAAAGTTTGTAAATGACTAAGAAATCCAGAGAACAGCTACTCTTAAATAACTTTTCCTTTTTTATTACAAATTATCAATAATCCTATGGATCATTGGAAATCCAAGTCCCTTTTGAGGAAAAAAAATATAACATTCGGGAATATTTTAATTGAATGTAACAACTGAAAAATGAATGAGACCTTTTATATATTTTTGTTTAATGATAAAAGACTTTACAATTAATTTTAAATGTTTTCATGGAAAATGAAAGAACTTAAATGACTATAACATTCAATCCACTGGCTATTTGCTTCTTAATAAGGTTTAATTGGATATAATCACCTTCTTTCATTTCCACTTCTCCTGCCTTCTAAAAGAGTGACATTATAAAGAAATGGTTTACCTGTTCGGACAGGAATAATTTTCAATTAATCATAGGTGTGTTTATTCGATCTGAATTTCTGAATAATAAACATGCTGAATTATTCTGAAATAAAGGTGCTTGAACTACTGTCTATTCTGAAAACCACCGAGCTTCCTCTTTAGTAGAAATTTCTTCATTATTCTCTGTGACTTCTAATCTGAATGACTGTTACAGGACATTAAATCTATCAGCRTTAAAGTTGTTGCCAGTAACTTTTCTGCATGACATCTCAAAGTTACCAAAATGAATATACCTGCCAATCTCATGCATATTTGTTTTTGTTTACCTAAATGGCCAATTTTCTTGTATGCATCTTTATTAAGAAATTCCCATTAATTCAATGCAAATCATGAAATGGCAGGGCTTAGTTACAGGAGATTTACTATGGCCTAAATTTGAAAGATACTCTGCCTTTAGGCAGAATCAGAAAAAAATCTTTCTTATATCCAGTCTTCTGGTGTGATAATGCTCCAGCAAAACCTTACTCAACTCTATACAAGATTAATAGTTTCTATTATGAACTTTAGTCCTAGAAATGAAAAAAAAAAAAAAAAAATCCACTCATATCATTTTTAGACCTTTATGGAAGTCTCTGTACCAAATGGAAAGGAACTCTCTTATCTGCTTAGGAGACAGATGTGAAAAAAAGCAATATTGCCTGTAGATATATTATCTAGATGAAATACCTGCTTTCCAATAATGTGAGAAGATGATGATAGTGGCTATGATATCCATATGCCTGTAAAGCTCTGTATTTTGCAGATATCTTTATTTACACATCAAGCAGAAAGACGAATCTTCCAGTTTCTAAAAAAAAAAAAAAAAAATGATGCTGTGAAGTGGTTGAGAACCGGTCGTGGCACATTTTTTTCCACCAGTCTCTTAAATTAGTACAAAAGTCTTATGCCTGCTTGTTAGGCTTATAAATACAGACTGCTCCCATTTCTGCACTGGCTGGTTTCCACAATGCCGGATGGCTTGAAAGGATGGAAAAGAGAAAGCATGCTGTACTTTCTGTGAATGGATTTCTCTTAGCGCAGCCTTTAGATCATACAAATTTTGGCTCTGAAGCATTTACTTGTGTAGCAATCACATCACAGACAGCTTCTCTGTCTGCCTCAGATCCTTTCCAGCTCTTCCTTTATTTTAAGGCTGCTATTGCGCTGTATCTTCTGGGTGAAAACGGACAAACAAAAATAAATGTTTATGCAATGTCTTCTGGATACAAAACAACTTAGCAGCTAAACCCTGAAGTTATCTGTTGGGAAAATGCTTGCCACGTTCATTTAGCTCAGAAACGCTGAGTACCTTTTCTGTACTGGGGCCTTAAGTATCTCATAATTAATCAATAGAGGATTTGTGCACTTAATCCTTTTTGTGCTGAAAYTGCTTGAGCCAATTTCCCATAGAGGCTATCTGAGATGTGTCCGAGATAGCCACCACCATGAAGGTGTATATGTCGAGGATCGTCAAGCGGCCCGTGTCCTCCCAAAGCAGAAGTGGAAGGCCAGGAGGGACATGGTTAGTGCATCTCAGATAGCACTAGCCACCTCCCTTTTGCAGCTACTTAACTTTATGCTCTGAAATGAGCTGAATTTCCCTCTCGCAGCTCCTCTGACTCCATTGACCGCCCTGTGAGCTTAGATACATAGCTCACCTGTGGACATGTATATGTAGGCATCTGCATCTAGGTATCACAATTTGGAGCTGAATCCCTCCATGAGACTCAGCACTGGCCTCCCACTTTAACCCCCTTGTGCTAGACTGGTATATATGGTCTGTTTTCAAAGGCTTGCGCTGTAGCAGTACCTGTAGGGCTGAGGGTTCTGGAGAGCTTCCTGACTAGTTGTAGTAATAGGAAACTGTGTTCATTAGGAAGCCTAGTAGAGGAGGCTGGTTGTGAAACATGCAGATTTAAAGCACCCCAAGCGCATAGCCACTGCTTTGGAGTATAATCAGGCCTTAGGACAGCTGAGCATAGATCAGACATGGGCAAATCCTCACAGACTGGAGACCTGCTGACACAAGCTAGGAGCATCCCTAATACAGCTTGTCCCTAAACATTTGCTAGGATTAATTAGTCACTTTCATCTGTTTTTTTTCCCATGTCACTCCTTAGTTCCTGCACTAAGTATAGCTTGCAGGATCTGAAGGGGCTCTGTCACCCAATACATTTTAAACTGTGTATCCTAAATTGGAAAGTATACATTGAATACTTCGGATAACTTTTGAGAATATATTTACATTTCCCTTTCATACAACTTACTGTCAAAAAAAAATGATGAGAGATAGCACCAAGGCTCATCCTGTGAGAAGAGTAAAGTCTCTGACCATCCCTCTCAGACACCCAGACTGGCTTTGTAGGAACTAACCTGATCAGGAAATGCGAGAGTCTGTTGTGTGGAAACACTCAAAGCCAGTTCAGATCTGGAAATGTGTAGCTGCATGGGCATGGCGCTGCCGCTGAGCTAATAAGCTCTGCAAACACATCCAGCTGCCAGGAGACTGGGGCTGCTACGTCAGTGCAGCGTTGAGCTGAGGCTCGGCAACTTGCTGGCTCCAACTCGCTGTAACTCAGGTGAGCCATTACATGGCAGAAATTTGCCCTTCATGCCTAAGGGTAAGCTTGTAGCTTGCAGACAAATTTAAAATACGAGCTTCTACTTTTCTTTACTTCAGCTCATCTGAGTATGTAATATACCCATGTAATAATACATTTCTTCAGGATAAACGTAACGTTTGCCCTAGTGCCAAACTGTACAAACTTCAACATATTTCCTGGTTAAGTCATTTTTAGACACGGAAGGTTGCCTCCACTCTAATATCTGGATGCACAAAAGACTAGTGTAATCATAGTCACTCCCAACTATTCGGGGTTTTTTTTTTTTTGTTCAACTCTCTTTTCTAGACCCAAGTTTCTTCTTCCACTGTTAACTGATGTAGCGTTAGTTCTGGGAAGGCTCTATCTCTCAGCATAGACTTGTGGGTTTTAAAATTCCTTACTTTGTGTGGCAGACTTAACTGATGTGGTCCATTTATTCCCCCTCCGGCACATTATCTCCAGTATGTAGAATGAATTATTACTTCTGCTCCAGCATAATGATACATTATGCTCAACAGGAGACAAAAGACTTACTTTTCCACAAAAATGTTCTTCCATAGTGTCTGGGTGTCTCTAATTATACTCACTACACTAATTGGTCATTGGTCACATTGTTYTACTACTATTAATAATTTTATACGCACATAAAAAACTTTATTGGACTGGTTTCCAAAGACTTTAGCTTTTGAGGGTGAAACTCATTCCCATGCAACTTATTTAATAGCCAAGGGAATACAGATTTTACATGTGATTTATTGATGTATGCCCAGCCGTTCAGTGTCTGTACAGGAGCTTTTCATCCTGATTGCATAAACCCTGTAAAAAACCTAGTTGCTGTCTCACAGAAGGAATCCCATCAATTTTGAATAATGCTATTTAAATGAGTAAAGTGAGCAGCTCGCGGCATCTATGTGAGAATCAGTTTGCCCAGTGCTAGAGTAGGAACCACTTCTGACAAGAAATACAACGGCTACTTAACATCTCAAAAATACTCTAGAAAGTTTAAGATGAAGTTTGAAAAATATTGTAGTCCTCTGAAATYGCAGCAGTGTAATAGACAAGAATATAAGCAACCTGACTGAAAGTAAGACTTCATGATGTTAATTTGTAGTAAATATATCCAAGTCCCTCATAAACTTATTTTGTGATCTACTCCTCCGAGTGAGTCAGCAGAGAGCCTTGTACCTACTGAATCATCAGCTGTGTTTCCAATAGCATATGGGTTCTCCCCCCCCCCCCAAGTAAGTACCAGTGCAGCCCAATCCTGCTTAGGTTGTGATATCTGATTAGAGCACAGCTTGAGGCTTACACTATAATTGCTATCAACTTAATTATTTTGCCTCATATTAAACACTCTACTGCTTTTCCACTGTTCCCTCTCCCACTATTCATTTCCTATGTTTCCAATTAGAAAACAAAATCATCCAAAACCTATCCAGCACTGGATAAAAGGCCATGAAACCACCTCTCTTGCCTATTTTTTCAGTTTCTGTTTTTGAAGAAAATAGAGGCTCACACATACCGGTTAACATATGGCTACCCTTAGATTAACACTCTTTTGTTTTGATGATGATGATAAGGCAGCTGAGAAGAACTTTTTCAAGWGTTTCCCTGGCTATTGTGTAGGTTCATTTGTAAACAGACTTGCTGTTAATCACATTATTGCACCTATTCAATTGGAAGAGCAATACACGTTTTGCAGAAGTCACCAACAGTTTGGGAAGGGTGGACATTTACAGCTATCTACCTGTCTATTCCATCTGCCCTCGCATCTGCTATGTATCCCTTGCTTTGTCTTTTTCTTCTATGCTCCTTTCTCCTTTTTTTCTCCTCAATAATACTGTCTAAAATGGGAGCCTCTTTTGTACTAACAAAAAATCAAGGGAGAAAAGGTCAGAACAGCATTCTGGTCATGGAGACACATGCTAAATTGGAAACCATTAGCAGTGTGAGGCACATTAAGCCTAAATTATATGTCAAGATCCCTGATTTATGCAGCAGGACTGCACTGAACTTTACACTGACATTAATTGCTCACAAAACTACTTTATTTCCTTCAGTTTCATAGGCACATTTGTAAATTCATACCAGAAATTAAAAATACCAGAAACTCTAAGCAATCACCTGCTATTTACTTGCGTTGTAACATAGCACGGGAATATCCTC
The DNA here is from genome assembly GCF_003343005.1 of Rhea americana. NCBI lineage: Eukaryota > Metazoa > Chordata > Aves > Rheiformes > Rheidae > Rhea > Rhea americana. Next base: position 3,403,984 of record NW_028187066.1, on the reverse strand, counting down.
ATTATGGGGCYTTGGACTTCTTCAGGAGAAGAGCCTGGGGGTGCGGCAGGGTTAGGAGTCCCCAACCTGCAGCAGCAGCACTCTGCAATGATTAGCTGTGCGTGGGAGCAAGCTTTCTCTTTTCTACAGAAACTAAGTTATGGAGAAGTGTCCAGCTTTGCCCAGGAAAAGACCTTCCCTTTTCCAGCTGCATTTATCCTAGAGGCCTTGAGGCTGAATGGCAAGAGAAGGCAGCTAACAGCCAAGGTAGGCATATAGACAGTGGAGAGTTATTTTCATCTTACTGAAGACATTTGCCAATTTTATTTCAACAGAAAATCCTATTCTTGCTTGAAGCTTGTCAAGGCAAGAGCTCTTGCCTTAATAAGCAAGAGCTGCAGGTGTGCATGGAGTCCCTATCAGCTGGCCTCACACCTGAGTAYGTAATGGAGGCTGTACAGACATTTGATTTGATTATTTTTCTAAGGTAGAAGATCACGGAGAGGTGGCCATTCTGATTATATGAGACCTATCTTCGGACTTTTAAATCTCTCGCCACTGAGTGTTTCCCTATTTGAAGGAGGTTGCAGCCTCGTAAACTGAGAGTGTGTCCTGTTCCTATCAGTGATTACACATGAAAACGTCAAGCCTTTCTCTAAAACACTTTTACCTGCCAAATTACTCAGGCTAAAAGTTACTAAATCTTTTGAAATATACGCAAAAATGTATGAGATCAGGATAAACTGAGATATTTTGGAAGGCAAACTGTCTGCACACAGACGTAATTTTCTTCTATGGTTCCTTATGAAACTGGTTTTGCAAACCATGACCTACCCTTTTAAATCCATGCAGATGATCACTAGTTACTTGGTACTTGTGAACATATTCTACCTTGTCACTGGCACTGGCCAGTTAGCAAATCTTCCTCAGCATCAGTGTCAGATATTAAAAGATTCCTTAGTTTTTCCTTGGAGTTCTGCATTTCTGAGAAGGATTTTATTAGMCTATTTCTGGTTCTCTTTTTTGCTCCTCCTTTAGATCGTTATTTTGAACAATCTTGTCTTTTTAACACTCATTCCAATGGAGTAGTATAAATATTTTATCTTAAATGTATTCCAGCAGAAGCTCAGTCAACATTAGCTGCCTATAAGGGTTAACCCATTAGTGAAAAGGATGCCTGAAAAATTGAAAGTGTGGCTCTTAGCCAAGACAGATCAGTATATTCTGAGGATGCACTTCCTGCCTTGGCAGTGGCAAATCATGTTGCCTGTATCCAATGTGCAGCTTCTGAGATGCAATCTCAGAGGCAAATTCTGTACTTGGCTATTCAGAGCACTGAATATCCACTAACTGCAGATGTGAATTAAGGGCAGTACTTACTTACAAAGCTACACCACATCTGAAATCCTAAATTGTCTCTGGAAAACGGTAAAGAAAACRGTAAACCAGTAAAAAAGAAACAGTAAACTTTAAGACAAGTCAGCTTCCAGTTTCAAAATATCATATGGCATCTGTAAAACAGGTGTCTCTATTAATGTAAGCTTTTTTAGAAGGCATTTATTAGACTAATATATTAAGCACTAGCTGTCATATTTTAAACATTTTCAGCCATTCCTTTTTTCTGTTCTGAATAGTAAAAGCCACAGTAAAGTCAGCAGTCAGATGCCTTAATGGAGCTGTTAATACTAAAGTATTCCAATAGCCTCAGTATGGCTAAGCACTGCTAATCAAGATGTTTGGAAGTGCATCTCTCATGCAACAATACATGTTTTAAGGATAATTAAACAGCAGTTAATCTTTTTTTAAAAAAAAATAAAGATTCTCTGTATTTTTCTTTACAAACTGATTTTTYGTTATAATCTCTATCTACATATTGCACATTTTTCTACTTGCAAACTGCACTCTAATTAATTCACCAGCACTATATATCCATTCTGTGTGTAGTTTACATTGGTGTAAATGACTGCACAAGAGCAAGGAACTGAGAGTCAGTCTTTGCAAAACCAGGCTATATTTAGCCTATATTCAGAATTCTTTGCAAGAAGAAACATTCAGAGCCCCATTGCTAATATTGCTTTGAGGTACAGCAATTTATGACAGATCACATTGCTCATGGACTGCTACCACAGGGAAGCTTTCCTGAGGCCTTTGTTTTCTCCTGGCATTAGGCAGATTATGCAGAAAGCAAAACACACCACTAATCCCTGACTCCTATACTGTGTAACATCCATGCACTGGCTTCCTGCGTCACCCATTTTGTGTTAAATAAAACCCGCCTTGAGCCCTCCTGCATTACGTGGGGATGCAACGCCAGTGCCTCCAGTCCCGCAGCTTTGGTTTAACATCAGCGCCGAGACTGATCCTTYCCCAGCGCCTGCGGTGCCCTTCAGCAGCACCAGAGAGCTGGGGGCACCGGCCCCGCRGCAGGCAGGGCTGAAGGGACAGATGCTGAAAGGCTGCCAGGCGCAAGAGCATCCTCGCAGAGACAGGTGGAGCGAGAAGAGAGGAGAAGGAGGCAGAGSAAGTTGGGGAAGGCTACTGTAATCCTCCCAGTCCTTTCTGCTGAAACCCCCCTTCAYGTACTTGCTCTAGCTCAGGAGTCTTTTGCCCTCTTCAGTTTCCAGACTGCTACCTGGCTTTCCCAGAGCTTCCCTCCCATTTGTTCCCTGGGGGGCGGAAAATGCAACTCGCAAAATCAAACATATCCAAAACCAGCAAGAATTTGAGGGCCAGATTGACAGCAATAACAAAGACAGCATAATTTCAGGATGCTTAGGATTGTTTCTTCTAAACCTGCATCTTGCTGTAACCTCTGCCTACAACTCAGAAATTACTTTTTAAAATAGGAGGAAAATTTATACAGCACAAAGAAGATCTTGGTGCAGAATGAGAATGTCATATTCCTGAATGCTCTAGCACTATCCTGCAGTGGCCCCTTTCACTTGCTTTTACAGTTTTTTTATTTTTATAATCATTTAAAGGTGATTCATATTTAACCACATGCATTTGTCTTTCCTGATAAAAGACACTGAATTTGTCTTGCATATGAAATTACTTTTTTTTTCTGTATAAAAGTATTTTATATATTCAAGCATTACAGAACAAGCTCACACATGAATATGGCAGGCTCTGAAACATTTAAACAGTGCATTCCTTCACTAGTTTGCAGCCTATTGCTCAAAAAGGAAAAAATCAGTATATTTTAAAGAATGTRGAAAGTTCAGATTGGCATACAATTATGGGGGATGTGTTTATGTACACAACTTTCATGTATTTAAATTAAACACCTGTGTAAAATGCCAGTCATTCACTATCGATATACATTTTCAAAATTTTCTATGGATCCTRTGGATTCTATGGATCAAGATTTTCTATGAATCTGTGGATATGTTTCCTCTTGTTCAAGTAAAGCAGGAGGAACCCATTTGTTGACACTTTGCAAAATACCCAATGATTTCCCAATAAATGTTATGTCTTTGTTCTGTTTTCCTCCCCCTTAAGTTTTCTGGCATAAAGAGAAGCATATAGGTAGTTCACATAGAGCTTGCAAGCACAATTTTATTTTTTTGAAACATGATTATATACTCTTGGTATATCAGCAGTCCGTGGAGAAACATCCTGTATATTCATGCATTGACTCAGGAAAATTATCATTTTTATTGGTTTCCAGCTGTTCAATAGCAGTATATACTTAACTACAAACAATTTGTAATCATTTTGGGCTTATAATTCATCATTCATTAGAACATAAATACAAACATTATGTTTTTCTTTCTCCTACACTGAAGGAGATTTGCAACTCTAGGAAATAGTAACAAAATAGTCTGAAAGAAACTGTACTCCAGTATGGAAATTAAACCTCTAGAAGTAAAATCCCAGCAACAACAGTTTTGCAAGATGCTTTACGTATGCCTCTATTTTCTCATTTACTTCATTTTCTCATGTATTCCAAGGATTGGAGCATTTTGTATGGAGTTCCTGGAGACTTGTGTTTCCTTTGCCATATGTAACAGGGCCCCAAAGTGGCCTGAAGTGCAAGAGCAAACCGTGCCCGTCTCCTCTTGAGACTGACCATCCCAAGTGCACCAGAACAGCTTTCAGCTTTTAAATGTAGCATTTTATTTGAACAGAAACCACAGCTGCGAAGTTTTTTAAAATAGCAAACTATTGCCTAAGACAAAATGTTGGTGCAGGGAGTTGTAACCAGTTTCCCTGTTTCTCCCACCAAGCCCTTTTTTGCAGTGCGAGTTTAATCCTTCAGGCTTGCTCCAAGACAAGCAGACGTGTCCTGGGCTGCAAGAAACCCTGTAAAACCTCCTCTGCTCCCTAGAAGAAGTTTTCCATCTGTCCCCTGGCATGTCCAGAGCTGCTGCAGACCTTCTGGCAGCTATGTGGAGGTCTTGGTGGGACTGCAGACTCGCTTGGCGTGGGCTGTGCCRTTCTCTGCCTCCTGCTGCACCCTCCAACCCTCCCTCCCATATTGCCTTTAGGGAAGGGGAAGCTCTTCTCCCTGCAAAGAAAGTCACTCACACCTGCAACATTGCGCGGCTGTGCATGTCTTTTTTATCAATCAGAAGTCTTTTTTTTTTTATCAATCAGCCACCTCATTAAAGAGAGAGACCCCACTGCTGTGCGCRAGGGAACACAAGGACCATAAGCACGTCTTGAAACAAGCACAATGGTATGTTCAAGTCACAGGAGAAAGCAGAATTACACGTGTGCTAGACAGGCAACTACTTTCTGCCAGCTGCCTTTCATTCAAAACCAGAATTCGCAACTGGTATAAAATACCACAAAGAAWATATGATACACATAGCAAAGAAGAAGGTGGAGTAAGATGTACTCTGAACACTTACCATGCCAAAGTTTTTTTATCACGATGTTTACTTTCTTTCTTTCATGCAGTTACGGTTCCTGTGTGACTTAGGAATTGCAACCAGTTCTTTTACAGCAATACCTCAAAGAAAGATTCATTGTTTTAGTCACTGTAAAGCAGATCCAAAACTTCAGCCTTACTCCCAAATACCTCACAGCTTACCATTTAAGGCAAAAGATAGCACTGATTGTCTCAGTAGTGAATGGCAAGGCTCCCAAAAATTTATAGTGAGCTTGTATGCCCTGTATTTAAACATGAAACAGCAATATCCTTTGGAAACTTTCTGTATTTAAATGCAGACAGTGACTATTTACCCACTGACCACAGATGCTCCTCAGATGTCTAGGCACAGGAGCTGCCAGGTAGGCGTTAGTCTGAGATGCTCACATTTGCAAATTGATGTCCAGGTGTCACTGAGAGATGTCCAATGGAGAAAGGCAGTGAAAACAGTAATTATACTAGGCGCAGAGGATGTTTTTATGTAGGTTTTGATCCTGTGTGAAATAAGCCAAGCTGTGCTACAAATCACTTTTGTATGGTTTGGCACTTACTGGTCCTGCAAGAGATGGTCACTGGGCCAGTAGATCCCTGCTAGGCTCAGTACTGTGGCTCTTGCTAAACCAAGTGGAAGCTAGACACAGCCAGCCTCGAGGAAGTGATCCAGCAGCTCCTGCAATGACAGCAGCATTACTATTATTTCACTCTGTTAACCACAGCTTCTGCTGATTCTCTGCTGATCTTTCTCTCAGGATTGCAAGGGAGATCTGGATCTTTGCTCCCCAGGCTCCAAAGAAGCATCTCTGTGTTAGCGTTCTATTGGGCACAAAGGAACAAGAACATTGACACCTAAGCAGGCTGGGATCCTCTGCATGATGATGGCTGCTTCCTGCTGACCCCATGAATTTCCTTTTTGAAGCTAATAGTATGGCAGAGGCAATGCTTACATGCAAATCATACAAGGGCAGCTCTGAGTTATCTGTCTCTGCACAGTAGCAAGCACTCAGATAGCATCATCTGCAATACCACTCAAGCTGATTTGAGCTARAATACTGCTGTGCAAGTAAAAAGGCATATCCTGCCTCTGCACTTTGGGAGCTGTCCAGAAAGATGTTACAGACCTTGTCAGGGCAGTTTGATCTGACAGTCTGTAGCAACTCTATGAGCCGTAGCAGTCATGGAAGAACAGTCGGAAATGCCCATGCRGTGCCTTGGCCTCCACAGGGATCTCCTGGGGTCTCCTGGCTTGCAGCATGGCTCTCCATGTATAGCTGGGAAAAGCTGTGGTGAGTTAAGGGGTGGTGGAAATGCTCTGCAAGAAGATCTCCTTCCTCAAAGGCCTTGTGCGGTGAACTGTAACGCAGGATTTGTCTCAGAGGCTTGAGAGTCAATAATATTCCTTTAGAAAATTCAAATTGGGGTAGAGTGTTTTCCCTCAGAAAATATCCAGTGAGATACAAGCSAGGGAGTCAATGGTGTAGACTGAAACACTGTATTTGAATTGTTTTTAATTGCTTTTGTGGATCTATACATAGCCACAATGGATTAGTTGCAGTTTCTGAGCTGGTTCTATTAGCGTTTATCTAATGAGATATTGGGCTGCAATATAAACCTGCAGGCTCCCTTGTTTGAGAAGTCTCAGCTTCTCTTCATTGTCGAGACACTACCATTACACAGTTTTGCTGTTATATGTTCTATGGCTCACAGGTGTGCCTCAAAGGATTTTTTTTTGAGCCAGTCTTTGTTGTTGTAAAGGGTTTGACAGAGTTTATGGAATTTTTGTACGGGAGCAGGAGCCTTGTATGACAGAAAGCAATGAATAGGCTCTTTCCCTGGTAGCAAAATATCATGCTACCCTCAAGTTGTATCACAGTGAAAATTACTAGCTAGGGAGTTTTATTAAAACATTGTTTGATATAGATATGCTTATTATATTATACAAAAGAAAGCTCAAAGCAATGTGCTTGCATTGACTGCCATAGAGGTGCCACTTTCTCTGACAACCATGTGTTACTTGATTATTGTTATCCTGCATTTCTTCTTTTTCCAGGCACTGTTAAAACAAAGAAATAATCAAACACCTAATGAGGTTTCTGGCACCCCAGGGCTGTGCTCCTCAGCTGGCTGGCTCTTCTCCTCCTCGCTGTTCTCATGGGGAACTGAGGACACTTGGCTCCTCGCAGGACTCACTCTCCATTGAGACACAAGCAAGTATTCCTCAGCAATTCCAGTTTCTCAAAAAACAGACTGCTATTTTAATGCTATTGGTGGTATTTTTTCCCCAAAACATTTATTCTCTCTCATGGCAACATCTACTTGTAGTTCMAGATTTGTTTTCCCACCCTTCCTTTCAAAAAGATGGCAAAAAGATGACAGAGGAAAGCTTAAATTTATTCCTTTTAAATGAAAGGTTCRTATTTTTCCACTTTTAATGATTATAAATGGTTAAACCAGAAGTTGGTGAACCACTTTGTATTTGCTACCTGAGTGTAAATTATTATTTTATAATTCATACGATCAACTGCTATTGCAACCATCTTTTTTAGCAATGAGTAAAAAAACTGAAGAAAGACGATTAAATTTTCAGTCAAAATCAAATTTACAATAAGTACAACATGTGTTATAAGCTTTTTAGCAGAGAAATGACAACAAGGAGAGGCACAGCAGAATTAGCRTTCCCAATACATATTTTAAAGTCAAGATGTAAGCTAAAAATAATCATATTTAAATGGGTAACAGAGAGAATCAGTGGTCCAATTTTCTGTGACCAGTTAACTTTAGTAGGTTTGCATGACTGCAAATGCATTTGAACAACAGAAAGTTCAAATTTTTGATATAAACAGTTGGATGTTTCATTGTCTGAGCCAGTGCTAATGGAAAGGTTAAGACCCTGAACAAATGTACCACAATTAATTGTTACTATTATTTTTTTTTTATTATTTATTTAGTTCAGAGATCTGCTTTACTATATTTGTACAATTCTGGAAGTAAAATGCTGTGGATTCAAAAATAGATACTTTCCAAGTGCAATCAGATGATTGCATACTTTGGTCATATTAAGAAAAGACTCAGCTCTGCAGTAATAATCCAACATGCTTTTTCAGAGTGGTCTGATCACCAAGCAATTACAGTGAACCAAATTTAAGGAAGTCAAATAATAAGGAAAGCCAAATTGCTAGTACATGTTAGTCTTTTGCTTATGCAAGCAAAATGAGATCTTCACCTTTTTTATAAAGATGCTCAAACACAAGTTTTGACTGCGAAGTGATCATTATGAATCTTTATTCAGCTTGCAAGTATTTGTAAGAAAATAGGACAGTGTGTATATGTATATATGTAAGTATGTATAAAAAACTGAACAATTAATTCATTTTACAAAGGAAACAAATATTCTTGTGACCTTTCTGGCACTTCCTAAAATTACCCCCACAGGGAAGGGAGGCCCCAGCTGCCTCTGGCCAGGGCTGTCGCAGGGCAGTGCCAGCCCCATGGCGGGGGGGAGCCTAGCACCATGAGGCTGCAGGTGCCTTTCGGAGGGAGGTGGGTCACAGCCAAGGGGTTTGGGGCCCAATGCGGGATGCTGGGGAAGAGCATTTGGGGATTGTGCAAGCCTTAAGATAGGATGTTTAGGGGAGGAGCCAAAGGCAGGGATCTGGGTGATTTGGGGAAGAACAAACATGGGAAAAGAGAAGAATAAGGGGATCAAAAGGGTCCAGCTGCACACAAATGTGGCTTGTCAGCATGCCTGGCTGGCCATGCCCAGTGCCTGATCAGCACAGTCTGTCCTGTCGCATTAAACGCCTTTCTGGCTGTTTCCCTGTGCGAGGGAATGTGTATTCTCTGTACTGTGTGTGTGTGCATGTGTTACACGCTCAGCCTTCCTGCTGGGTGGCCCTAGTGTTGTGGAGCTGCAGCAGCCTTGCCCCAAGGGGTGAGTGGGTTGGCATCCTTACCTAACCTATAACACATTCCCCCTCCTCCATTTTTTTTCCAAAATAGGAGCATGAATTTCTAAACAGCACTGTGAGTATTGCTCTACAGAGAACTTGCTGCATTTCCTGATCCAGTAAAGGACTTTTCACTCCATTGGTGGAATGAATCATATGGTTAAAATTATGGTTTGCCATACATCCTCTTCTGGATCAGGAYTCCTAGTATTGGATAACAGTAATAATTAATAATAAATGGTATATTTTTCTTTTAGAAAGCTCATGCCAAAATACCTATTATGTCTCTCTAATCCTAATATTCTTTGAATGTTTTAATAAATTTATGTAAGAAAACAATCTTTTCTGCTTTAAAGTATAATTGTAAGATTTTTTCCTTCATTGGTACAAGGGYTAATAACACAATCTCTAAGATCATAACTTTATCTCAAAACCCTAAGAAGAGCTGCTCTCTGATCAGCTCAATGTTATATGTATTGTAGGAATTTGAGACCTAACCAGGCATCAGCTTTGCGGCTGCTTGATAAAATAGGTAGAAAGTAACATCATTTTTTTAAGATTTGGGGTAAAATTTAGAAATTGTTCAGCTATCTATGAAGCTGAGGTGCCATTCTTCAAAGATACTTGGAGTATGTCTACTCTGTAACTTGTATTCACATAATTCATTAATACTCCCAGGCTTCTGCTTGTACACCAGCCTAATCTTTCATATCCCTAGCGGAGGGCCTGTTCGTACCTTTTGAGAGCTATGCTTCACTCATGTTACAGTTACAAAGATTTGGCGTTAGGGATGGTGGGGTGTTTAGTGTCTCAAAACTTGCATCCACTCCAGGAAATATTTCATACATTATTGTGTAAAACTGAGTCCATCTTTTCTGGCCCCTTAAAGTGTTAATGGCTTTAACTCAGCTATACCCTCACTTGAGGCACTTCAGAGTCTGCACATTGGTTGTTTTCCTTCCTTCCAGATCACTACTGTTTGCTCCAGCTGCCCAGAGCTCATGCAACATGGAAAACTTTGTGCGAGATGCCGGACACGATCACTAGTTTTTGAATTGTTGAAGGCAGTAGAAATCAGATCAAACAATACTGGTAGCAAATGAGAATTCACATGCTGCAATTGCTTTGGATCCCATACCGATGAGYGCTTCTGGTGTAAGGTGTATTCAGTGTGGGTCAGATCACATCGACATGGAGACCTGAGATGATGAGCAGTGGCTCCAGATCTTCCATCCTCACAAGCAGATTCATTTCATGAGCTTCCCCTAAACCTCCAGGAATGGGACACTTAYGGCCTGCAGCAGAAACATGTGCCCCACAGAGCTAGTTACACCAAATTGCTGCCAGTTCATGACTAGTTCAATACTGGCAAGTCATTATTGTGGCTTATGTGTGAATAATGAGTATAACTAATGTCCCTGAAATAGCAGCTGGCTTTCCGATAATGGGCTTCCCAAAGTGTGCTGAGTGTCATTAACAGTATTCATGTCTGCAGGTCACTTGCCAGAAAAGACAAGTAAATACATTTACCAGAATTCAAAAGAGACAAGCATCAAAATGGAACATACAGGAAAGGCATGAACAAAGCATATCCACCTTGGGGCTGTCAGGAGCTAAACTGAGTCTGTCTTGCATGGGATGTTCTCTTGCACTGAGTGCTAGAAAGAGGAGAGACCTGAGTGAACACTGACAGACTGCTGAACTAGGAGCACAGACTTGCTGAAAGCACAACTGGCACCCTCTAAATCTCTGTGCCCCCACCCAGAGAGCATGCTGAGAACAGATAGAGCACGAACCTCAAGAAAAATCAGATTCACAGAGGAATTTACCACTTAATACGGCCACTGGGGCTTGTAAACCATGCAGCCAGTGACAGCACTTTAATGATGTTCTTTGTATAAATCTAAATCATTCTACTAGTGCGACTATGCCACWATAGAAAACAATATTTGCAAAAATACATGCTCAGACTACCTGTAACTCATCTTTTTTTTTATGGAAAGATTGTCAGTTACATGTTTGGACTCTCTCTCATTCTCTTTGTCCCTCCACACAATCTATCTTCAGTGACTTGAGACCAGGGGAGAGAAAGGAAATACATAACTTTCTCTAAAACTGAAGCAAAACCTTGTTTCACTACCTGTTGTATCCTTGACAATAGCAATCTCATTGGTCACAATTTGGAAGTCATTCCCTGTAATTCCTGCAACAAAACAATGAGTGGCAGTCACCACAGTCCAGATTTGATTCCTATTGGTCCAGATCATCTTCAATCTTTTCTCTAAGCCATTCTCAATTGATCTTCAGAAAATTATCCTGGGATAATTTTCCACTCCTTTGTGGAGGCTGATCTTGAGCTTTAACCTCCTTGGGTTGTTCCCAAAACTGCATCCCCATTCTCCTGCAGGCTTTATTGTGCTCCTCTTCCCTGCAAAACACAGCATGCGGAGATGCATGCTTTAAAGGAYAGAAGTCTTCTCTATGCTCACAACAAAAGTTAAATAGAATTCTGGTACCTTCCTCCACACAGGCAGCAGAGTGCTGGCTGCTGGGTATCAAGCTGTTTGGTGCAACTGAGATGGACTATACAGAAGGTTGTGAATAGCAGCATGAAGTTGCTCACAGCAGCAGCAGCAGCTGGATGCCATTCTCTCTAGTKGTGTCCCCCGGAAGCGGATACTGGGGCCAGTACTGTTTAACATCTTCATTAAAGACTTGGATGATGGGACAGAGTGCAACCTCAGCAAGTTTGCAGATGATATAAAACTAGGAGGAGCATTTGATACACCAGCTGCTGGTGTTGCCATTCAGAGGGATCTCGACAAGCTTGAGAGGACAGAGAGGAACCTCATGAAGTTCAACAAAGAGAAATGCCAGCTCCTGCACTTGGCAAGGAATAAACCCCATGCACCAGTATAGGCTGGAGGCTGACTGCCTGGAAGGCAGGTCTGCAGAAAWAGACCGGGGGGTCCTGGTGGACACCAAGTTGGCCATCAACTGCAATGTGTCCTGGTGGCCAAGAAGGCCAATGGTCCTGAGCTGCATTAGAATGAATGTTGCCAGTACATTGAGATAGGCAATTCTTCCCCTCTACTCAGCCCTGGTGAGGCCACATCTGAGGTGTGGGGCCAGTGCTGGGTTCCCCAGTTCAAAAGAGACATGGACATACTGGAGTGAGTCCTGTGAAGGGTCATGAAGATGATTAAGGGCTTGGACACCTGACATACGAGGAGAGGCTGCAAGAGATGGGACTGTTCAGCCTGGAGAAGAGAAGGCTCGGAGAGGATGTGATCAGTGTGTATAAATACCTGATGGTGGACATGAAGATGGAGCTAAACTTTTCTCAGTGGTATCCAATGAACGGACAAGAGGCAATGGGCACAAATTGAAAAGCAGGAAATTCCAGATACACATAAGAAAAATCTTTCTTACTATGAGGTTGCTTGAACACTGGAAGAACTTGTCCAGAGAGTTTATAGAGTCACCATCCTTGGAGGTATTCAAAACATGACTAGACAAGGCCCTGAGCAACTTGTTGTAGTTGATCCTGCTTCAAGCAGGGGGGTTGGACTAGACAGTCTCCAGCGGTCCCTTCCAACTGCAGCAATTCTGTCATTCTGTTTTTTCCTGGAACAGGATGTATAGAAAATATAGGTTAAATGCAAAGTAGTTGGCAAGGCCAGGGCTTACAGCACCACATATGCTACATCTCCATTACCAGAGGTGGGAGTGCCAACAGATGTCAGTATGTGATGTCATTTAAGGATTTTTAGTATTGTCAGTAATTTTGGCACATTGGAAATGTAGATACATTSGTCAGGTTCTTCCAACAAAAATCTTGGGTACTTCCAGGTACTTTTCTCCATATGTTTTTATCTCTTTCTCTTTATTTGTAGCAGCTACTTACTTATAGAGAGAGATTCTSCAAAGAAGAAAGCTTTAAGTACTTCATTTTTTTAAAGTCTCTTTCTAGTTAATAACCTAGCTCTATTTATACTTCAAAAACAGCATAAAAAGCCAGCAATAGGTTGAATTGTTAATATTTATGTAATTCGCTTCTTTCCTTACATTAGTAATTCTGTAGTCCTTTGCAAATAATTTACAAAACTCATTCCTATGTAAACAAAACAGTTATGAGGGTCAATTAGAATATTTTATTTTAATATCACATGAAAAGCAAAATTTCAAACACGGGTACTTAGACCAGTCCAGATATTACAGTCTCAGTATGCTGGGAAACACTGTCTCTCTGGTTTTAGGGTGGCTTACAGAAACAGGAAAAGAAAAATAAGCAGCACCTTAAAGTCTGCTGTCTGTTGTGGCTTATATGTCTGTTTGGCATCAGGATGCTGGCAAGACCAAGACTTTACAAATTTTCTTCTGCTAACTAGAAGCTTGCTGTTACACTTCAAGGCTCTGAGTTAAATGATGTTAAATTGTCTCTTCTAATGGAAATGAAGAAAAGCTTCCAGCTTTCTTAAGCATTAAATGCCCTAATGGCTAAATCCAAAGGCAAACAGACACCTAACATAGGCAACAGGTAGAATGCAAGTTCCTAAAACTGCAAATACAATCCATAAATCTCCCACCTAATCTTTTTGCTATTTGGGGGGATAGCTACCTAAGTTCTTATCCAGAATCACTTAGGTACCTAACTTTCTAATACTGAGCATACACAGAATTGCTGCCAACGTGAAGAACTAATTGTTTTCCTCTGACTCCTAAATATGTTTGGGGTTGACAGATAAGTAACCTGAGTCTTGGGCTCCTGAAGGGCCCAGCTGCATGGGCACTGGGCAAGAGCAGAAAAAGCAAGCAGAGGAAGCAGGTCCTCTGCACTGGCACTGGGAGGGTACTCCCCAGAGAGGCTGATCTTCTAGCAACAAACATCTACCAGTTGGCAACAGTGTGCTACACTAACAAAAACTATTTTGTTAACATTTGTTAATGAAGGTGTTAAAAGGCATCTAAAAACATCAGTTGTTGGCATACTCTTYATGTCTCATCTAGGAACTTTTGGATCTGATGTTAGGCAAACGTGACAAATAGCTTTCAAGATAAGCCACCTTTTTAATAAAAGGAAAATAAATAAAGAGAACATTCAAGAGCAGTGTGCAGGGAAGATAATGCTGCAGAGAAAGCATCTACACGTTGCCCAGTGCTCATGTCTGACAAGATTGGTATCACATTTTTAATGAAAGAACATCACATTTTAATATGATTTGCAAGCATTTATGAAACCCTCACTACAAATACGTCACCCTTAGGCATGTATTGGTGTCTGGCCCATTTAAACAGATAAGCACCGACCCTTCCTTCCCCACAGAAAGCACAGGCAAATACCACTGAGTACCACCGGTAGGCTCAAGTATTTTGCATCTATTTGGAATGATATGGAAGTTTCTGGGACTGGAATGATCACAGACCTATAGAAGTTCCAAGACGCTATTATTACCAGAGTTATTCTAACAGATTCTTGTTTGCAGGAGAGATTCTCTCAGCACTTTCTTAAGTTTCTTTTGATCATGAATGTATATATGAACATGGATAGACAGTGTTAGTAGCTAAAGCTCAGGCATCTGTTGTAATTTAGAGGTATTTGTCAGCATACATCTGCAGTTACTGAAAAAAAAATCCAGATAGTCCCCCATAACTGAACTTTCAGTTCCATCCAACAGCATATTTCTCCTATCTCAATTTTAGAGAATAAGTAAGAACAGGAAATCAAGAAATGAATTTCTTTTTYAGAATGTTTCACAGACTAAAACCTTTCCTTGGGAAAATCTTACTTCTTTTGCTTTTGGTGAATTCTGGGATGTTATTATACRTGCTCCAGATGACCTCCATGCTGCAGTATTAAGCAAGAAAAAAGGATGTCTCCTGAAAAATCAAGATTCAAWTCATTTAAAATTCTCTGGGGGAAGAAATGTAGACAGAAGACAACTGGCAGGAAGTTTATATGCTAGGAGCGGTGTGATATATTCACAACAAAACATACATCTAAATCAGGTGACTGCTTTTTTCCATTACTAGCATTTGGATACACAGAAGCAGTAACTGAATGCAATTAAATTACCTGAAGTGAGGCACCCATGCAAGCTTTTACTGTTAGCACATAAATGGAGAGTTGGAAAGAGGATCATTGCCTAGAAGAATTGATTTGTAGTCTTGCATATGACAGAGAGAAGCATACATAGTCCACTCAATGATACGAATATTGTCAGCTGTTTGATATGCAGTACACATATTCCTGAAAAGTCAGTAACATTAAAAGAATAGCTCTTTCCCCTCTCTTTTTTAACACACTTTTGGAGCAAATCCAAAACAGCAAGTGGGGTTTTATGGCTCTTGCAGGACCTTGAAGAATCTTGCATTCAGTCCTACAGAGTCTCACTTTAAAAGTGATGGCACTATAAAAAAAAATAGCTAGAAAGTGGCTTATTGTCAGCTGAAGAGTACAGCAATCTACTATATTTCTCTGATCTGAAGTTTTGCTGAACGCTAATGCTGGCAAAAAGTCGATTGGAGGATCAGAACTACAATGTTATGGCTCAATGTTCTCTCATTCATAATGGAAAGACTAAGAGTAAAAGCTAGGCATCAGTGCTGTAGATAAGATTTAGTAAGAGAATGATATAAAATCATCTGAAGTTTTGTTTCATTCCATAACACTTAAAAGTCCAAGTTTGCTTTAAGAAATGGCATAGGTTAGGAGAGTAAGTGCCAAAGTAATTTTTAAAAGTAGCAATATGGCTTCTAAAACACTTCATTGCTTTGAAAAATGTTCTACAGTCGTGTCTACTCCAAAAACTATTCCCAGAGCTTTTAGCTCCTGATCCTTCTGCAGGGCAACTGCTGCATGGGAGCAGGAGTGGTGGGTGCGCTGCACATTTGATTCCTGACACTGTCAGTTCCTGTGAATCTGCCTTGGGCATTTCAGTTGCTCTGGCTGCACTCCCTAAAGGCACCTTCTGGAAGCTTTGCCCTGCRAGCAAAGCAGCTGGTTACAGATCTTTATTGCAGAATGTGCAGGAATTCACAYGCACACCCAGATTTTTCTTTAGAAATACCAATAAGAAAAATAACACTAGGTAAGTAAAGGGAGTATGAAAGGAAGGAGAATCATGCCTCTCTTCTTGAACAAAGGATAAGAGACTCTGGTTCAAGGATACAGTAAATTCAAATTTAGCACCCCTAATAATGAAACAAAAATGCCAGCTGCCACATGACTCAAACTTCACATAAATTCAGMCTATCAGTTTTAATTTGTTAAAATATTGTTGTTTTGTTAACATCATGCCACCAGTTTTTGTTCTAGATGAGGTATCATCTGTCCTCTCACAGTCAGCAAGAGAGTCGTCAGCAAAACCAACTCCTTATTCCGGCTAATGCAGCAGAAATCCAGAATACGCCTCCCCCCGCCTGGGATCAACGTGGCATTGCGCAGGGACCCAGCCATACATGAATACGCAAATTCAGTATTATTGATCACAGAACTGGCCTAAGTATGATCAAAGAAAAGCCAGCAGCGACAGCTCTCGTCAACGGGATTTTAATCAAGGGGTTTTCACGAGTAGCAATAAACACACTGTGCTTTATGCACTGGCACAAAGTCAATACAGAAAAATGCTGTGTCAGGAAACTGTTGTTATGTTTACTACCAAAATTAAAGAGGGGAAATCCTTCAAGTTTTCCTCTAAATGAAGGGCTCATATGTAGCTGTCTGACCACATAAAGTTTCATAATTTCTATAAATACGAGGAAATGACAGACAATACAAATCAATCACAACATAACTGTGAGGCGTAGTGAAGCTCATGTATTATTCCACCTCCAGAAGTGCCTTTAAAAAATAATGCTTCACATAGATTACTATCATTACTTACAAATGACATTCAAACCTGACACTCTGAATTTTTATAAAGTGTTCTTTCCCCGAAAAAGAATATTTAACTGCCGAAGCAGTCTCCTATTAGAATATTGCTGCTTCAGAAACAATTTCAGTAGTGAGATTTGAGGCCTTTTGGTCAAAAGGCCGCAAGGAATTGGCTGTAATAGGGACGGAAATCTCATCTGTCACACCAGGGTCTGAGACTCTTTATGGTGCAAATCCTGTGTTATTTGATCGGAGGGAGGGGAAGAGGAAGGGGCTGTCAGTCCTGGTCCTTGAGGGGGTAGTGGTGGTGGTGTTCTAACTCATTTCCCGGTTGCCACACGCGAGCACTGGGAAACTTGTCAGTCTACAAGAGTAAAGGGAATGGCAAAAGCACGTTTTAATTCTGCATCAGTGAAACGTGCTTCACTGGCCGAACTGCAAGGCAAGACCGTGCGTCAGCACACAGCTGCAGGCACTTTGTCCAACGTTTGGTGCCGGAGCGACACCAAACTCTCCATTCCCTCAACAAGTGACAGGCTGGTGAAGTCCAGAGCAGTCCGGGGAGACCCCTTCCCCCGAGCCCGCTCGCTCAGAGCAAGCCCCGGCGGGGAGGTGTGTGTGCGCTGGGGGAAGGAAAGCGGGGCCACCCGCGGCTCTGCCCGCCGAGCTGTGCCCACCGGGGCCAGGCCTGCCTGCGCGCTGCGGCAGGACCCGCGGCGCGGGCCCGCGGCCTGTGCCCGCCTG
>NW_028187066.1:3346345-3385800 GCF_003343005.1 Rhea americana | reverse complement strand
TGCTCCGCCGCCTCGGCAGGAGCGGGCGCGGCGGCGGCGGCGGGGAGCCGCCAGCCGGCGCCTCCGGGCGGGCAGGGCCTTCCCCGCGCCGGCGGCAACTAACTTTTCTCCCCGGTGCCGCCGCCGCAGCGGCCGCCGCCTCCCTCAGGCCTCGCTCGCGGCGGCCGAGGGACACCTGTGTGTGTGTGTGGGGGGGGAGAGCGTGGGTGTCGCGGGGGGTCACGGAGCCGAGGGCCGCGCGGCGGGTGGGCCCCGGCCAGCCTGCTCTGCCCCGCCGCCCGCGGGGCCACAGGTGTCCGGCGCGGCCCCCGGGGAAGGGAGAGCGTCGCGGCTGCAAGCTGCTGCCGGGAGAAGAGGCCGCGCACATACATCCTTCTCCCGCGCCCCTCTGGCACCCGGCGTCCGCCAAGGCAATGATGCTTGTGGTTTAGAAATCAATAGTGTAAGAAAAGGAAGCAGTGGATGYGTTCTGGTCACTTTCGAAAGTAAACAGTCTATTTATTTTAAATAAAACAGTAACTTTGTCATTTCCATTAAGAGGGCTTCCATCATCAGAGATTACTGTGTCATTGCTTCATGGGCATTTTGTAGGTCAAAAAAATMTAAAGCCAAGTACAGTGTTAACATTTGGGAACTTTAAGGTATACCAGTCATCTTAAATTTTTGCTATACCTGTTGTTAATTCAACACTACAGTGTAGAATTACGCAGTTGCACTTCACTTTTAGGTTGACTTTCTCTGTGATATTCAGCTGTGTTGCTAGGACCAAAATTCACCATACGTTAAAAACAGGATTTGGTTTGCTCTTTGGAAAAGTATCCTACTCTTACATGGGAGATGGAGGTCTGTTTCAGTACTGCACTGCTTCTTACAAGTAAATCCTATTCTTAAGGCAAAGTTGTTCACAAACGTATGACATAAAAATAGTTACTGAAATGGGAGCAGGTATTTCAGCTGTGAGAGGCTTGAATTTTTAGTCTTTCCTCTCAATGTATACAATCATTACTAAAAGCTGTGGTTATATATATAATTTTTTTTTGTCAAAAATTTGCCTGTGTAATTGAGAAATCACAGAAATATGGTAGATGACAGTTGTCAAAGTGGATCATGCATTTAGAGATGCGGAACTTTAAAAACGATCTAATCTGGGTATGTCAGAAACTGGAAAGACTTTTTCGTCTCATTCTTCATGAAGCTTGTGTCATGAGCTGTATCGTGCAGGCTTGTCTTTATTAGAAGTGAGCAATGGTGATGTTTTTGCTCTGATGGGTTTTAATGCCGCTCTGAAATATTGATTTGTGAACAGTGTTTCTGTTTTCTCTCTGGCATCTTCATTATGAAGCTGGAATGATTTACATTTTAAAACTGTTATCACTGATGCTTTCCTTCTGTGTATTTCCACTGTATAAACGAAAAGCTCTTCTGCACCTAAAGAAACCATTTCTTTCAAAAGTGTGTTTCATTGTGTATTGTTCAAGTTTAGCTAGTAATTTAGTAGAATTCCAGTTTACTGGAACTTTTCTCCTTTAGACTTARGAAAAATATTAAATGGTCAAAATAGTTACTCAATGTTGAATTGAATTGTCCTTGACTATGAGGAATAGATTAAATAAAGCTTTCAAAGTAGCCAGAAAAATGGCCAGTGCCATAATGAAATGAAAGTGAATCCTTAGCTAATGTAGGAGTTTAGTATGGCATTGAGTTAAAAGGCAATTACAGATACAGTTAAATTCTGGTTCAAAGCCAGTTGTGCTAACATCCCCCTCTGCTGTTTCTAGAAAATATTTCCATTCAATTTTTCTGCAGAATGTTTTACATACATTGTGCCATCAGAAGACCTTTGCGAATGTAAATGCTGCTGTTTTAAACTAACACTGAAGCCATCTTTTTATATAGTCAAGTTCTATAATTTGGATATGGAATAATATTGAATATGATATATTTAATAATTGTATGTGTCACATATACATGCCCATACAGAATATTTAAAAGCCATTTATTTATTCATCCCAAATGTCTGTATGTATGTATTGGATATAATACATGCACAGATTATGAAATATTTAATAACATACAAGAAACATTTCATGCATGTGTATTTTTGTGTGATTTCTTTGTATTCTATGTCTCTGTAATCTGATTGGTTAGATCCAGTGTTTTCTTCTAGAGGGGGGAACTAGTTTTTATTGTATCCTGTGAACACTAGCAGTGTTCGCAGAACTGGTGGTGATTTTGCTGTTCTGAATAACTTGGTACTGAAGTTTCTTGTTAGTGGATAATCCCAAAGCAGGCTATAAAAAAGCAAACTTTCTCCCCCTACTCCCTTCCTGAAGAAGCAAGTAGTTAAATAATCCTGGTTCATCTGTGTGCCTCTTGCTGACTTGCCTCTTCAGTCTCAGCTTGAATATGTTCATGCCTCTTTTCTGTCATAGCAAACAGTTGGGGTACAGCCTGCATTGCAAGTCTAGATGGAGGTGTTGTAGTAGTAGATTCAAACCAAAAAACAAGTGTGATGCTGGAGGAGGTGGGGAAAAGTGGGAAGGAAGAGATTTCCCTTTGATCTGTGTGTGGTTTGTTACAGACTGTCTTACCCCAGGCTTTTCTTCCTCAAACCTCAGAGACTTCCTTTTCAGCATCTCCTTGGGAGCTTAGCTCACTGTACATGTGCATTTATAGAGTTGCTCAGGCCTCTTTGTCCTTAGCTGTGGAAGGAGGAAAATTGTAGGAGCTGAGAAGTGATGGCTTGAGAGGAAGGCGGGTTTGTTACAGAGGGTCTGTTAGAGGGATTTGTGGGAGTCAAGTATATCCCTGAGGCATAGCTGCATGAAAGGTTCCCTTGGTACTACTGATATGCTTGTCTCCATCCAAGCAAATGCGGCATTGCTTTGGGAAGCATTTCAAATGTTGTTGTGTCACCCCGATGCTCAGTCCATCTAGTACATAAAAACTAGATATTGGAGCTAGTGCCAGCAGCATGTTTCTGGCATTTAAGTTTGACTCTAAAAATTTTCTGCAGAACTTTATTGTCAGAACTTTATTGTTTTGATGCGAAGAGATGTCCTACAAACAGTGATATGTTGGTGTAGACACAATGGGTTTGCTGTAAGCGGAGTTATTTTAGTATATCAGTATCCTTGTTTGCCCCTTCCTTGCTTTAGAGCCCCACATCTGTGTTGAACAGCCCAACTCATAAAATCCTTAGCTCAGCCTGTCTTTGTGGTCCCTACAAGTCAGTTACTGAAAACATGATGGTATGAAAGTAGAGGTTATCCAGAACCGTGACAAAACCAGCACCTTGTTGATGGATGTTTGCAGTTTTTACTAAAATGATATACCAGGAACGTGAGCAGTGCTGTCGGTTCACCTTGGCAAAAATCGATGCCCTCAGTGGAAGAGAGTAACATGGGTTAAATGTTTCAAGCTTTGCCAGTGTCAGAGAGAATGCATGCATACATCCGTGGTTTAGAATTTATGAGATAAATTCATTTTGTTACTGAGAAGGTTGTTGCACTTTGAAATGTCACTGACTCTCTTCCAAAAGAGTATTTTTAGATATCTTCACTGCAGAAATTATACAGAATACTCACGTCAAATTAAAAAATCGTATTGTGCCAGTTTTTAGAGACTAAAACTGTATTTAAAATGAAAAGAATAGCTTTTTGTGTGTGTGTGTGTGTGTGTGTGTGTGTGTGTGCAAATTGTGGCACAGCTGTTGAGTTGCTACTGCTGCTTCCACAATCAAGCAGTATTCTGCGGTGGCTTTGGTGCTTCTGAATTCCACTGCCAAAATTATCACAGGGGATCTTCTCCTTTACGGGGCAAGAATTGTGCTCTGTGTTGAGTAATATAACTGTAGCATATRGCTGATGGAGTAAACCCCATCATTTCAGAAATGACATGTTAAGACTCACCAGTGTAAGACTGTGTTATTAAAATTCAGGGCATGTTTCTCCCCCCCCCCCACTAGATTTTCTGCCTAAGCTGCTAAATCAAATCTTGTTATAAACTACCTAAAACACTTCTTGAGGTGACATCTGAGCAAATACATTGAGAAGAAAAATGTTTCTGGAATTAATTTTATTCAATATCCCTTGCAATCAAGTTAAATGAACGCATTTTATGGAACTGCTGTTTCAACTTTATAACTGATCAAGTTTGACAGGAGCACAGGAAGAAACCTATGTTTATGTATCTTGTTTGTTCACTGCTAGGCTGCTCGGTATCCCTTAATATAGGTAGTTATTAACTTTAAGAATATGTCCAAGTATATTTTCATCTTGATAAAAATAGATAAAAAGGTGTTATGGCTTCCACAGTTATCCTCTCTCTCGACTCAGCAGTGTAGCTCGCTTATATTGAGAAAGAAGGAAAGACTGTATTTCTGTTTTCTGTTCTTCTGTCCATCTTCACAATTCTTGCAAGTCTGGGAAATTAGGTGAACTTTAAAAATTTAAACCTTGGACTTAATGAATAAGAAATACATAAATACAAAATTAGCATCTTCTCATGGAAGATGTTCTGGCAACAAGTATTTGTCTCTTAGGTTACTGCTGTGTAAACTTGTCTGTTGATTTTAAGCTAGGAGAGAATCAGTTTCTCAGATAAGTGAGAGATGCGGGCCCATAACTGAATTTAATGATGTTATTGTGGCCTAGTAATTCACATCTGATTAACCAAGAGGCTACTTTAACTGAGAGGACATGCTTCAGACTCTTTCCAATTACAAGTTAAAACGTATTAGTTTAAAACTCAACAAAAAGAGGATGACGATAACTGTTTACTGTCTTTAAGCTGGGGCCTAATAAGGCAAGAGGAATCTTCTCCTTGTTAAGCATAAATGGATCCACAGAAACTAAAGAAAGTATGAGTTAGAGACCAGGTGTTTGCATTTAGTTGACTGATTTTTAAACTCTCGAGTGTCAGGAAAGTTTGGGATTGGAAGTACTGTGCAAAGCCTATCTGCAATTCTTTATTTGTTTTCTCACATCTGTCACATGCCTCCTGAAAAGTTAAAGTATAAACCGGATGCAGTAGATGTTTGGTGTGGAGAGGATGTGCTTAAACTACAATAGCAGCCCATAAAAGTCAGGACTGGATATTGGGAGTGAACAGCTGGATTTCAGCTCTGGAACATGGGGTGTTTGAAAGGATGGTCTCTAGCCCAGGAATGAAGACAGTGCATAAAGTTAATTTAGAGTCCAGGTCAYCTGGAAACTGAAGTGGTACCTAGAAAGTGAATGATTGGAGCACTTGGTTAGTTATCCTCTTCTCCTCCCCTTAAAATTACAGTGAAAAAGTCATGAATAACAGTGGTAAGGACAAAAACGGAAGGAAATGTGACCGTATCATAGCTGCTGTCATAACAAAAGTAACTGGCTTAACTATAGTAGCTGCCTTTTTGTCCTCTAGTAGCTGCTGAAAATGTAACTGAGCTTCAAACTGACAAACACTAGTTAAACAAAACACTAATTACAAAAGACACTTATTTTGTTGTTTTTCGGACTTCTGCCTATCATCTCAATCTGACTGAACTGAGTCTTGGATAGCTGGTCTTTCTCCATTTGATAAACTGAAAGCTGGTGAAGATAATTTGCTGCTCTGACCAGCTAGGATAAGATGAAATGATAAAGCTTGTTTTCATCAGCATGCAAAAGACAGACACTGTGGCAATTTCTTCATTCTTTCTCCTAAAACCAGATGGGATCAGGAGGGTTCTAACACATGAATGGAAGTGGCAACAATTGCTCCCTAGTGTCCTTTTAGCATGAAAAGAACCAAGAACAAGCAAACAGCCTCTATATCTCTTGTGATCTGCCAGAACCAACTTAATAGCATGTTATGATCTGCAGTATTAAAGTGATTTGATAACTGTCACAGAATCTTCACGATAATGTATCTTCACTGATTGCCAAGAGATGATCACCTAGTGTGTCTGGGCCACAACCAAGTTTTTTCCTCATATAGAAAGAAGATGTGCAATACTGCTGCAAATAAACTATTTTCATTTTTGCAGAGGCAAACATCTTTTGCTAATGCTCATCAAAAATGGAGATTTGGTTTGGGAATTTGCCAGCAATGAGTGATGATTTATTGAGCTGCCAGTAAACACTCTAGCTTCCCTCAAAGAAAAGCAATATGTTGAATTTGAAGCACTAACAATAGTTGTCACTAACAGGCCCGGTTGATTTGCAGCTGCCTATGAGCCATGAAGGAGATGAGCACTTAATATGAATTTTCAGTCAAAGAGTTTTCCTAGGCACTGATAGTTTAGAGAAAGACATAAGCTGAAACATGGAAGTTTCAGTGATAGATCCCTTAGTAATTTGGAAGTAGACTTTTTTTTTTTTTTTTTTTGAATCTCAATGCATACCTGTTTATCCCTACTGTGTACAATTTTTGTCTGAGTCAAGATTAATTGAGTTACCACTGCTCAAGATTCTCCATAAAGAACTGTCAAGACGGTTAGTTGCTTTAAAGAGGCTGAAGTAGACAAGCCTTGATGGTACCCATTTTCCAAATCTCTGATCCCTGTTCAGTTGTGCTAGAGTTTATCAGAAAGGCTATAGTAAGTTAGCCTTCTTTTGATCAAGTATGTGAAATCCTGTGGTATTTGAATTTTATTCCGAAGTCATTTGAAGTTATACATATTGAAATGTCCGAGCACCACCTATCCTGATGTGTGCAACTGCAGACTAATGAGATGCCTCAGCATCCTGTGTGGGGACAGGACAATCACTTGTTCAGTGTTTAAGTCTGGCAAAATGAGCGTGACACTAAAAATCAGAGAAGAATAGTAACATTTCTGTTGGATGCAAATAATCTTGATTACTGAATGACCCTGCTGATTTTGTTTCCCCCCCCCTCTTTTCTAATTGGCACATGCTGTATTAGGTAACTGGGCAATATAGACTGTTCTGACATTCCCTATGGTACAGGGTAGCCAGGTTTTCTTGTTCTGAATGATGCCAATCATCTAATGTTTTGAAAAAGTCATTATCAGTGCTAATTTTATTATTTACTGATTTTTGCATCCTTAGTTAGAAACAATGCCATACCAATTTCTCTGCTTACTGCAGTATTATTTTATGAAATCACATGAAGTAAAAAAAAAAAAGGCGGGTTAAGCAGAGACTGACCACTTTGGTACTGATACATATTTTACATGGAAGTTGGTTGTCTTGTCTGTTCTTGCAAATGACCACAGGAAAGGCAGGTGTGACTGACACAATCTCAGTCTTTTTTGTGCAGAGTAGGAACATTCTTCCATTTGTTGCTTTCTGTGAAAATGACCTCTGGAAAGATTCTGTGACTGTACAGGGAAAGCTGCAAATAATATTTTAATAGTTTTACTGTCCTCTTTACATATTGGGACATCTAGAGAATTCCATAGTAGTCTTACTAAATTTTAACTTTTCACTTAAATATATTTCAGGGAGTTTTGAAATTACATTAAGAACACAACACMATGATGACTATTAAAAATAAAATTCCAAAAAAATACATTCATAAATTGCTTTATCACTGGGAACAGACTGAATTTGCACTGCCACAGTTTTGTGGGGCACTTTTTGACTATTCTCTTAACTGAATGTGAACACTTTTCTTACTAGCAGACAGTACTTTGTATATGGTAAAGTATTGTCAGAACATGTTCTTTGAATAACTATCTTAGGAGGAAAGACATGATGTAAAATACTTCCTTTTGTTTAGTGAGTTGCCTTAAGAAGATTCCTGCTAGGTGAATATACAGTGAGACATCATCTCTCTGGCCTATGGTTTCAATGAGAATTGAAACCAATGCAATTATATTTAACAAACAAAATGAAGAAGAACACAACAATTACTGGAGCATGTGTTTAAGTGAGCCAAACCTGAGATCAGTTTTTGTGTTTCAAGCTTTTTGTTTCTATGGATATCAATTAGCAAGATACAAACGATATCAGCTCTTCTACAGTTGCCTGTGATGGAGTCCAGATGTTCCATGGTCCAAAGCTTGTTTATTGTTTAGGCTCTTCTATAGCAGGAGAACATTAGTGAGAACATTTTTTTCAGGCAAACAAGTGAAAAACAGTAACCAGTGATTTATTTTTGTTTTGCATAGTAACAGTTAACAGTGTGTTGAAACCTTTTACAGTGGCCAGAAATGTCTGAGGAATAAATACGGCCTACACAGGCAGGAAGAGTTGAATTGGATTCTCCGTGGTACACAGTGACTATGTGTGTGATTCAGAGCAGTAGTGTTTGCTGAGAAGAGACCTTACTGGAATTTGTTATTAAAAAATGAGTTACATACTCTGGACTTGTTTCTTGTCTGTTTGGATTATCATGTCTGTGGACCAAATCTTGTGTCCTTTGTATTGTTATTGCAAAGATGAGTTCATTGCTGCTTCTGCCTTTTATGTCATTGCTAGCTCCTGCTCTCTAAGAATCAATAATGAGCTGGTGACTAGAGGTATCACCTCTGACCTGTGAAGTTTTTTGGCATCTGAGCTAAGCCAAGATGGTTTTGACAAGTGAACCTTGCTATACTTTGTATTCTCAAAATCTATCTTTAAAACACTGGTAACTGGCAGAACTAGAAGATCTTATTTTGTCCTCACTTGTGTCCACGCTTGTACTGGGGCAGTCCCAGAACTTAAGTTTGAGGTAAGGCTATTTGGAATGAACAGAATATTTTGCTACTCAGACAAAAGCTTAATTTCAATGGCACTCAGTGAAGTCTTCAACTTGTTTTTGTTTTAGGAATGGATTATTTGCACAACAGCTGGGCAGAAATTAGAGTGGCAGTTGCATAGAAAATACTGCCAGAGAACCAGGGAGTGAAATTCACTGTGAGTGTGCCAGGATGTAGCTGCTGAGCTCTGGAGGTTTTTACTTGTGCTGGCAAATTTACCAAGCCCTTGTATTTGTCAGTGGAGACCATTCCTTAGTCCAAGGTCTCTTAAGAAAAGTCAAAAATACCCCAAAATACACTGCCTCCTTCACTTCTGTGCTGGTTTTATACTTACTTATTTTTAAACTATGTGGTGTTTTTATAGATAGTTTAATGTTTTGAATGTGGTGAGATTTGGGCATAAAGCCTTTTAAAATAACTGATACATTTGATAAAAGTTTCCATTTTTGTGGGAATAAACCTGTAAATTACTTGACATTTTTGTAATGTAGCCTTTCCCAAACAAAACAATATATAAGATGTAGGTTTTGACTAAACTTTGTTATAAAAGGTTCTACGTACATTATCATTTGGTAGGACCAATGAAATGAATCTCGTCTCTTACAAAAATTTATTTTGAAATTACAATTTGTAGTGCTTTTATCTTCACCTCTTACTAGTATTGATAAATTTGTTTACAAAAYATGTAGGAGCCAGATAAACTTGTAGAATTTGCTTCTTAAAAGTAAAACAGTTGATTAAATGCTTTGGGCTGAGGTGTGTGTGCACACATGGAGAAGAGAGAGAAGTTTATGGATATGAAAGAATAAGTTGGGTAAGAAGAAAAATTCAGTAATTTTATAYTTGTAGCTCTTGTGAAGTCAATAACTTATTTAACAATTCAAGAATGCTTTAGTAACAAAAAACCTGAAACAGCCTCCACATACCTGAAGCAGTGTATGACATAGTTGACGATTTTTTTGTGTGTTTGTATTTGCTTATTGAAGATATAAATATTGTGACTAGGTTTCATGTTGTCTTGATTTAAATTGTATTGTAGGCTTTAGTGTTCTCAAGTATTCCTGTAATTACTAATTATGACAAAAATGGGGCATTAACTCAGGCTTTCCTGTGGTCTCTAAAATGGTCTGCTTAGTCTCTTCCCTTTGTTTTATTTTAATATACAGACCATAAAGTTTTTGAAATCTCCTATCTACTGGAGTTGTTGCTTTGACTTGTCCACAGATTCAGACATGCAAGATATCTGTGTTTATATGTTTGTAAAACAAAACAAAGCAAAAAGACTATGAAAATCAGGGATGCTGTATGTTGTGGAAGTTCATTGTTCTACCTAAATATATTCTAGATCTGTGTTCACTTTTATTTAAATACTTAAGGTGAAGTGATTCTCACTTTTGAGAAGATTTTAGTGTGAAAAGGAGCCTTAATTTTCAGATGATTTACCCTCTGCCATTAAATTTCAAGCCAAAGGAAAAGAAAAAGGTTCAGCTGCTGGCTGTATTATTCTGTTTTGGGGTTTTGACAAAGATCTAGGTAGGTAAGAAATGGCTGAGGACACATTTCTGTACATATGTTTTTTTTTTGAAACATAATTGAAGCAGATTTTAAAAAAAACCCATAGTGTCTTAGACTTTCAAGATGACTTTTTTCAGTAGTTGGCTTAAATATAGAAAACATCCCTGTTGTTGAGTTATGGAGTTCTAGGTCATCTGAAAAACTTGTCTTAATTTCTCAGCTTGTAACAAACATCCAGCTGGTTTTGACATAATTTTCTACTTCCATCAAACCTTTTTTATTGATAGTGATCTTATTAGAGTGGGACATATTTTTTCTCCTTTTTTTTTAACTAAGCATATTTGTTTTTGGTTTTTTTCTTTTTAATATAAAGGAAGAAGTCAGAAGTAATTGTATGATGGGCCTGTTTCCTGAAACTGAACTCCTTCTTGGTGTTTGGACTGATACTCTAGAGAAAAGTATTAAAAGTAGTCTTTAAATGACTTGTCTCAAGTGTTGCTTATTATTTCCATAGTGCTAGCTGCTTGAAAACTTGTAAATGTTTTAATTGGCAAACTCTGAATTTACACAATTACATGAATATATTATTTTCTGAGAAAAGTTTATACTGAAATAAATAGAATTATCTTTTTCATAATTTAGGTTGTGGGTTATTCCTATGTAATTATGATAGTGTGRTGAAGTTAAACATGTTTAAGCTTTTGCAAGGTTAAAGATAAGTATTTTCATTATTTTTAAAAATACATATCTTATGGTACACTGTACAAGCGAAGGACTATACGTAGGGAGTACAAGTGAAGGTCTCTTCTTAGAACTGTTCTGAAATTGTCGTTTCTGATAGTATTTTTTTTTAAAAGAATAATTTTTAGTCTATTGTAATGAATCAGAGTGGGTGTTCTGTTTAAACAGATAAATTATCTTATTTGCATATCGACTCCGGTAAGTGGTGGTAATGAGGTAATCATCTTTTTGCCATCAGTCGACAGCCTATTAAGGATTAAAAGAAAAACAGAAACTTGACATGAGTTGATAGTATGTCAGAAAGTGGTTTATCAGCAGGATATGAACATGAAAGGCTTGAGCCAGCAAAATGTCCTGCACTGAGGCTCTAATCCAGCAAAGTACTTAAACACACATACCTGCTTCTCTGGATCAGATCATGGCACTCAGTAATCTGTTAGACTCTAACGGTATGAATGGAAAAGCACATGGTGCAAGTTTATTTGATGCTGATTTTAAAGAGATCTCTTAGTCAAGGCCACTGATGCCCTTGGCAGGGTAAGTGTATAGATACTTGAGGATGAATATTACTTTTGAAGTCAATGTGGTTAAATTTAGGCATATGCTTAACTGGATCAAAGGAAACTTATAAAGAGAAACCACGTATTTTGTTTAATTAAAGATCACTCTTGTGATATGTGCTAATATCTTTTTTGGGGGGAGGGGAGGAAAGAGAAATCCAGTAAAAAGGATTTAAAATATTCATAAATTTCTCTTTTTAATTAAAAGCTTTTTTTTTTTTTCATAGAGAATATATTAAGATGCCTTTTCTTAGGTGTTATCCCTTTAGTTATTCCTCACATTCATTGTTTGAAGAAAAGTTAAATGTGTTTAACTGTGAGATGCTTTATGTTCATTGTTTTCTGGTGGAAAAACATCTTTTAGTTTCATTGATTGAAAATTGTTGCATCATGAATCAGTGTGATGTGCAAAAAATGTGTACCTAGAGCCAGCAGTTTTATTACCAATGGTGACGCAAAACAATTACAAGTCTGAGATCTCAGAGTGTTTTCAGATTTGCCTGGTTCATGATCACAAAAATACTGTTACCTGTCATAGCAGGAGGAAAAAATCTTCTCTGGAGTGAAGACTTTGAGAGTTGGGTTCCTTCTGCCCCCCTCAGATTATTATTTCTTTAGATCCTAAAAACCACAATTCCTCCCATTGCATACTTAACTTCTCCTGCCTCTAGAGCTATTAAACACCCTACAAATTAGGGTAAAATTCTGGGCAATTTTTACTTCATTCTTTGGAGAACTGGACTATTGTATTAGATTAAATGAGAGGATTAAATGTCGAAAAAGAAGAAAGAGGAATTTAACACTTGGGGGCTTTACCGTAGATTCATGTTGAAAGATATGTGGGGGAAGACTAGCAACAATTTTTGCTTTGTACCTTACTTCCTGGGTAGTTTAAAATACCTATCCTTCTAGGTAATTCTTGCTACTTTGATTTTGTTTTCTAGTCTCTTAAAATGCTGTCAGACAAATTGTAATGTTCTCTGCTCTGTCCACTGGAGAGAACTTTGAGTTCTGTAGCACTTTTCATCTTCAGTAGTGGAAGGAAGAACCTTCATCTTCCTTCATTACAGCCAAGTAGGTATTAGCTTGTGAGGAAACAGACGCAAGTGTGGCTTCTGCAAGATCAGAGTAGATGTCCGCTTTGCTATTTGAATTCTGATGTCTTGTTCTTGAGTCAGTTAACACTTAGGGAAGCTGTGGTTATTTTTATGTGCAGAAAATCTGTGAGATTTCTCTTTAATGATTGGTTAGAAAATATGAGTAGGAAAAAAAAAACATTTTTTTTTTCTGTGGAAGAACCTGTGTCTGTGTGAATAAAATGCATAGGAAGGGTTTTAAATCCTTTTGCTTGTTGTTAGAACCAAGAGGCCAATGTCAAATGAAAATTCCATTCTGTGTTTTAATACATGGTGTAATCTGAATAACAATAAAAAGCTCAATAAAAACAATAATATGCTGCAGTATGATGCTGTAGTAAATCTTTTCTAGTGCTCTATAGCTTTTCAGTCAATGAGAATAATGTTTTCTATAAGAGGTAGTACTCATATACATTTGTTTTTAAACAGACATCTGTATTGCAGTAGTAATGATCATTGGTATGTAAGTTATTAAAGCATGTGCATGTTTTTCTGTGCACGCTAGTTTCCTGCTCTACTGGTGCATCTTAACGTGTTGAAAAATTCCCTCAAAAAAGGTCCTGAAGGAGTGTCTTTTGAACATACGTGTCCAATCAGAGGAGAGACATTTGTTTTGTAAAGAAAACGTCATCTTTATCCTTGCGTTGAGGTGCTGCATAAAAAGCAGACAGGAATAAAAGCACTTTGCTTATTTGCTGTTCCAAGGAACAGGTTTATGATCCACTGTTGCAAGGTTTCGGGGCTGATAATCTRTGAGCCCAGGTGCACAGAAGAGATAGAGAGGAGACAAAATTCTTCTTTGCATGTAAAACCAAGTGTTTGCAATCTTGTAAAGGTCTGTTCAGCTAATATTAGAGATGTGAACAACAAAATAGATAAAGATGTACAGAAAAATAGTACCACGTTCATTTTTACCACAGTAATTTAGCCAGCGATGTTCACCCTTCTTCCTATCAACGCTGTAATTTGGACAACACTGGAGGTGCTTTCTGGGATTGGTCTCAGGTAATTTTAGGTTTGATTGCTGGAGCTTACCTAAGATTTATGCTTTATTGAGCTTCTAGGGTTGTCTTTTCTATGGTGATGTGCTTAAATACCTCGGTTCTTTCTCAGTGCTGGGTAAGGCAAAGCATTTGCCATTCATTTTTTGTCTGATCTGAGCAGGTAGTACTCACTTTCCACATGACCACCCTTCGGCTTTCTTTAGGCTATGTATATCATATGCTATATTAAAAAAAAAAGAAGTAAGTATTTTTATATTAGGCTCAGCATTCAGCTATCAGCATCGTGCTCTGCTTCTTTCTAAAACTGACTTAGTTTGGAGTGTGTTTTTATATAATAGAGCCTTTTGTGATATTTCAAGGATTCAGTGATTAGGGAAGTTACGGGAATGATCTGGATCTGCAAGGCAAAGTGCAGCAACAGTGAAAAAGACACATAGATAAACAGAATACATTAGCAAGGAAGCCTTATTGAATTGGCAATTCTAGATTAATTTTTCATCGTATAATGTTTTTCAATAAAGTATGACAAAATCTAAAAATCACAAAAAATAAACAGTAAACAGGTATTGTACTGAGGTATGCAAAGATACAAGGTAATGCTTGCCAGGTCAAGGAAATATTAATAGAATATCACCTTGATTACAGAAAAGCATGATTTAAAGGTCTAGCAATTCCTTCATCTGCTTCTTTACATACAGTATGTATAAACATAATTTGAGATTCAGAACGTGACTTGTTTTGAAAAAGTGTTCTTAATTTTTATTCATAACAAGTCAAATGAGAATGTTTAAATTTAAAGAATTAGTAAAAATTCCTGGGATGAAGTCATTTCAAACTGTGTTAATTATGTCTCATGTCATTTTGCAGATGTGTTTTGAGATTTGTTTTGTTGTGAAATATATTAATAAATATCAAGATACATGTTTTTGTGTTTGATTATTTCTAGCTATATTAAAATAAGGCGTTTCTAAAAGCTGCATTTTTTTTTTCCAGCAATGTAGGTAACTCTGATTAAGCCTCTGGCTTATCTGTAKTATCTTGTATTTCCATGTGTTCTGTTAACCTTGGTGTCTTCATATGGCAGTATGGTGGTTCTTTTTAGTGGTTTCATAATGTTTCATTTTTGGTTCCTTTATAATTTTTGTTTGTTTTTGTTTTAAAAAAAAGGGAATATGAGAATACTGTTCAGAGAGGAACATTCTGATTTCCATATTTGTTGTGACAGGGGTCCTTCTGATCTACTGCCTTGACTCTGACTATGTTTGGTATTTGCTGTTTCAAAGCAACAGACTTTGTAGCAGTAAAATGCAGGGTAAACTTCCTCTTAGGGATACTAGTTAGAAATTTATTTTTTTCCCTGAAGTTTGAGAATCTGCATTACATTTAAAGCATCTGTTTATATTTTATTTCTTAGTATTATAAGGTGAATGTCCTTGTCATCCGTATAAATGCCTGGTTTAATCCTACCATCTGATGTTTAAATAGTACTGAACGGGAGTGGAATTCACAGACTAATTGTGCATTGTGTGGAAAACAGGTTCATGTTATTACCTGATACTTTTGTTTAATGTTTTCTTTTTCTTGAGCATTAGTAAACAGAATTACCCACTTGGGTATGGCCTCCCCTTTATTTATCTTTGTTGTTGTTGTCAGCGCTSTTTGTTGGAGAGGCCTTCCCTACTTCTGAGGCACCGCATTGCTTGTCTCTCACTTACATCTATGTAGTTAGTCTGTGTCTTTTCTGATGCTGGAAGAGTTGAACCAAAGACAGAGTTCCTGATTCAGATACACTTTTGTTATATGCTGGCAGTTCTYCATCCCCGTATTCATAAATCTAACCTCCTTCTAGCTTTTAGAGCAACTGTTGTTCTTTGAGGAGAGGTCTCCACAGAACTGTCCATAGGTCCTCTGCCATTGTATTAGCCTCCCGTTCATTATCCCTAGATATCTTGACATTTCCCATAGTCTTCTCTTGTCTTCACTATCCTTTAGTAGTTTTTACGTTCTTGCACTATCAGGAAACATTTTCATCTCATTGAACATCCTTCTTTGGTGTTCATCTTCAATGTTTTGCTGTACTTCTTTTTCTTTTTTTTTTCCTTTTCTCTCTCTCTCCCCCTCCTTTTTTAAGATCACTTTCCTAGTTGAAACACATTTTCGGTCCTTCCTGGTTCATAAAAGTCACTGAAAACTGGTCATGAAGTTGTGGGAAGTCAGATCTTGTCTAATTAACATTTCTTTGAATTCAGGTAATCCACGGATRCTTCTGACTGTATCTGCTTTTTTTCCTACTGAGTTACGTATACCTGCTTGCGTGTGTACCTTGCAACCTTGTGTATCACAAGAAGATTATCATTTATTTTATGGGCTTACTATTTAAATCTAGAGGTCTAACTACAATGGCATTGTAGAGAGAAAAATGTAGTGATGAAAAATATCGTATGATTTTATGACAAAAGTGTACATTAATGAYGGGAGCAGTAGCTTCTAGGAGGAAGATAAAGTATAAAAGATCATTGCCATTTTAGAAATTGGAATAGTCAGAGTTATCCGCTTCTGTGGTCTTTTCACTGAGAGTGGAGTATATAATTTGCTTTGCTTTGGAATGACTCCTGATCCTGAACTGATCTGGTTGCTATGGTCRGTGTCAGCAGATGCACATAATATGAATGGTGGAAGCAAAAGTGTGCACGACTTTTGTAAAGCTTTTTTTTTGTTTTGTTTTGGTTTTTTTGTTTTTTTTTGTTTTGGTCTTTAATTTGAAGTTAATTGCTATGAAGACTTGTGGTCTGTGGTAGACGGAGCTGATGTGCTCTGGCAGTGTTCCTGGTTTTATGCTGCTTTGGAGCAGCAGGGTGGAWGTACTGTGGTAGCCACAGCATTAAAAGTTTAAAAAACTTTATCAGTAATTATTTATGGAAATGAATAATAAATCAAAGTATTAGCTTGTATTTATTGTGAATTTTACTCTGTAGTTTGTTTCCTCGCTGGTCTGGATTGTAGCATGAAGGAGCATGGCCAGTAGTTCTGAGCAGTGATCTTTGTGTTTCAGCAATTTAGTGGGGAAGGAGATCATGTTGTAGTTAGCTCCCAGAAACAGGAGGAATTTCCAGCAGTTGCTACAAAGCTGCTTGAACAATTGCAGCTGTTAGTTCATTTTATGTCAGAAAGATTTTTTCCAGCTGAGATGCTTTATCCCTGCTTTTTCCTTTCCTCTTCTTAATAGCAAAGGCCTCCTGAACTTTTTCCCCATCTTGCCTACCTGCCCTGCCCTTGTCCCTTTTTTTTTTCTTCTCTGTCCCTCTTACCTTTTTTCCCGTTTTCTGCCATCTTTTATCCTTGTTTCTTCAGATCTTTCTTGTTATCAAGTTGCCTCTTTAGATGTCGT
The DNA here is from genome assembly GCF_003343005.1 of Rhea americana. Classification (NCBI taxonomy): domain Eukaryota; kingdom Metazoa; phylum Chordata; class Aves; order Rheiformes; family Rheidae; genus Rhea; species Rhea americana. Next base: position 3,368,782 of record NW_028187066.1, on the reverse strand, counting down.
AAGCCAGTTTGTACTACAGTAATGGCAAAAACAAGCTAGCTAAGAAATAGAGATGTTGTTATCTGGGTGTATAACTTCTGGCTTTTTTCCTGCCAGTACAGCAATGTATGGACACACAGCTGTATCTACATAGAATCAAGAGAAAATAGACTGAAAAGGTATATGAAAAGGTCATTTTGTCCAGTGTTACTCAACCTGTGGTTCACGAATCATTGCTGGTCCATAAATCATTACAAAATGGTCCATGAAACAATTATAAAGTGCTCCGGGCACAGACACAGTCCCACGCGTTTGGCAGGATTGTGTCAGAGTATGTGGGCAGGCGTAGTCAGCAGTTGGCTCCCAGCTGCTGTCTAAGCCTCATTACAATGTTTATTGCTGTACAATTCTGAATTGATCAAAGTTCTGTTGTTTCACCCAAATGTTAGGCATCTCTCCTSTCGACTTCTGGCAATCCTAAAACAGCAGTAAAGCGCAGTGTAATCCGTGCTTTTCTCAGGTGTTGTATTGCACTTCAGTGCGTCCCCTTTCTTCACTGGTGTTTATCCATCAGCTGTTTAGAAAATAGTCTCTGAGTTAATTTTTATACATGCAGAAGTCCATTTGAGCAGATAACGGATTTAGGCAAGATCTAAAAGGATATGTAGGTATTTGTCAGGTGTCTGACTGCACTGGCACTCCACAGAGAGACTGCCCAGCCCTAATGGGCCCCAAAATCCTGAGACCTACTATGTTTCAATCTAAAGGACCTTCCTTGTACGCAGATGCTTTCTTTCACATGTGTAAAATCAAGTTGGAGTTTCATTAGGCACGTTATACAGTATCTTAACATCTTTAATGCTAAGAGTCTGCCATTTACAGTTCTTTAGCCTGCCTTTCACTTGCAACTATCTAGGTGCCCTGCACTAAATAACTGTCTGTCAGCTACTTACCAGTAAGATTTCAGGGCTGGAGTTGTTTTTCCCCTATACAGGTATAGTTCCTAAGACTAAATCCTTTGGCATGACTGAATATGAATAATTTATTTCAGGCAAAAGTGTATTTGCAGTTGTGATTTGTTTTGGTTTTTCCAACTACCCATAACAAGGAAGAACTAAAATATTTTGGGGAAGATTGTGGAAGGATAGGAGGTTTGATGAATGGAAAAGGAGTGTCTGGATTTTGGGGGTGCAGGAGCATATGAGAAGCAATTTAGAACTTTGTAAAGCTGTCACAGGATAATGTTTCTTTTAATGCCGTAAGACATTTAAAATAAACACTGATACTTAAGCTGTTGTACTTCAAATTCTAAGTCCTCCCTCTCCCATAAAAAAAGAAACCAACAATTCTTGGGCTAATATTTAGACCGAATGAAGATGTGAATCAATAGAAACTAATAATGTGATGTCTCAAGTTTTTGTGCCATTTCCATAGCTGTACTGTTTTTTAAAAAAGGTACATTTCTTCATCAGTTGTCTGTGAAGGCCATGGATGTAGAGTACCTGAGGTTTTCTCTGCATTTTGCTATCGAGAGGTCAGAATTTGCAGTATATATCTGTGATTGATGACCAGTGGCTTGGCATGTCAGTGAATTCCATTTTCAATAAATCCTTATAAAAAAGGTTCTCATCATGGTGATAAAGTGTTTACAATTGTTTATGGTGAAGTAGCTTTATCTGTTGTGTTCAGTCTCCTGCAAAGCAAAGAGACAGGTCAGGTTCAGAATGAGTCCCATCTGGAAACTTGTCTGCTTGTCGTCACCGCACACAAAGTGCAGATATGTGTCAGGCAGAATTAATGTGCCCACCTCTTACATCTCTGCAGTATCTTTCTGTCACCTGCAGGGCAGACTGTGGCTGTTCAGAAGAACAGATTAATCATGTGATACTTTGCTGAGGATGCCATTACTCAGATGTTAGAAGATTATTGAGATTGGACAGTCGAGAACTCAGAAGTTAGGACATGTCAGAATTGAACAGTAAATTGCCTAAATAAGTCTCCCTGTATACTTGCATTACCATAATTTTTCTATTGTAATTGTATTATTTTTCTTGTGAGTGTAAATTTATCCATAACAATAGTTTCTCATTCCCCTTATGTATTACATAGGCTGCCTCTTTTATGAGTAGAAGTCAACTACATTTTTTCCATATCCAACATGTACCAAYGAGACTTTAAGAGTGGCCTACAGACACCTTTTTTCCCACAGCTGTAGAATTATCTGGTAGAGACAGTTCCTTAGGGAAGAATTCAAGTTATTTACCAAGAGGAACAGGTTTTCCTCTTAATGCAACCATCTTTTATTGATTTTTAACTTGTAGTTAAAGCAGGGTAAGAATATGCGCCCATACCTTAATAGCAGAAAGGTATTTCCTCCATATGGCCCAACTTCTTGAGAGCAGGTGTCACATCAAGTGGTGAAACGTTGGAATTCAACTTGATTTTTGAAGGTACGTGCTATTGCCTGCTCCTGTAGTGTTGACTCCTGTCTTTTGAACTGAAACTTGCCCCAGCCTGTACACTATTAATCGAGCATATTCCCTCTACCATCTCATCTCCATTTCAGACTCCTCTTCAGTGTCCAGGGTTCCTTGATTAGCTCACCTCTAGTTCAGAAGGGAAGTCTATTTTTTTGAAGTCAYTCCATTTCTCCTATTTCTTGATATCATCTTTCTTTTCTGACCTTTTATCTCCCTTCTCCCTCCGTTATCCTCTGACCACTGCTGCCTTTGCCCTCTTGTTTGTGCTTCCCAGCCTCTCTTCTCCCCCCACTCCATTCTTTTTCAGATTTACTTCCAGACTTTTTCCAACCCTGTTTTTGCTATTCCCAGTTCAGCTTCTTGTTTGATCAGGGACTTTTCCTTCCCCACAGCTGTTGGATCATAGTCCCCAGCCTTACTTTCAGGTTCTTGTGCAATCCACAGGGTTCTTTGGTTGCCTTTGTCCTGCTTCCTAGCTTTCTTATTAAAGGAAATTACTGTCTTCTCTAACTTGCAGTCCAGTTTCTCGTGTCTGCTGTCTAACTGTCACTGGTGATTATAGTAGTTTAATGTCTGCTTTCTGGTGACCAGTTACATCTGGATGCAAAGCTCTTGGCAGTAATCATTATAGGGAAGATCCAGTTTTGTCCCTGTAGCCTTGGAATGGACCATGATTCCATGATCCATTTCAGATCTGTAGATCAGGGCTATTACTTGATATAGGCACACATCAGATCTCTGAGAAATTAGGTGCTAAATTCCTGTGTTTCGTATGAGTGAACCCAGATAGCTTGTTTTGTAGTTGGTTTTATGCTGTGCTAAAATTTGGGTAACTATCCACAGACTACCCAGTGACACATTTGCGATGCARGTTTAAAGTCTTTTCGTCTTTCCCTGAAGCACGTAAGTGGGAGGATGTTAAGAAGAAAGACATTGGAAATTTTGGAAAATATGACTGAGTGTATATTCATTTCAAGMATGATATAATCCTTCCAAATATCTGACCTGTTTGTCGAAACAATACCAGTAGCAAGAACAGTCACCCAGAGGCATGTAATTAGCACAGAATTCAGTTCAGTTAAAATTTGTCAAGGAAATAGATACCTGCARAAGTCATACGCTGTGAGCAACTGGCAACTCTAATAGTAGATAGTACTGATAATGAAAGAATGGCAGTGGAAAGTAGTAGTTCCTGCTGAGTAGCTGAAAGCTGATGTTCACTATATTGGAGGGGGATCATAGAGAAAGTAGTTGACCAGTATAAATTCTGCTTTCTGCAGATTTTTTTTCTACGTGGTAAGGAGTCTATCCTCTACTTCCAAGAAGAGGAAAAATTGAACAGTATTAAGAGAGAAACCGCCATGAACAAATCCAGGTATCCTTGCCTGTCTTTCTTATCAGGTATTCTTACCCTCCTTCAAGGACTGAGATTTATCTGATGGGGAAGAAGTACTTTATGATAAAGACCAAAAATGTAATTAAAATTCTTGACATCCAAAATGAGCAGGAGATGATAAAGAGCCATTTTAGTATTTCCCCTTAGGACCACAGAGGAACCTGACATTACTTTCCATTCTGCTTTAGGAGGATGTAATTAAAGTAGGATGGGAGCTTCTGAATAGAACAGGCAATACATGAAACTTTACGGATTTGAAGAAGAAAAATCAATTTCTTATTCCATTCCCCAAAGTGTAGGGAGCAGAGGCTTTACTCACAAAAGAAACTGTTACACCAACTGTATGAACAGTGGAATATTTTTCTAGGAAATAAATAGACAGATAGAAGTTCTCAGGAGAAATCATGTGGTATCAGCTTCACTTCAAGCATCATTAGTTTCTGCATTTTTTTCAGGGTTCTACATCTGGAGTTCACAGCTACAGCTTATCAGAATGAGCATGTCTCTCAGCAGTACTGATACTATTCAGATGTTTCACAAATTGGCCCTTTGTAAACCCATGTGCTCTTGGAAGCATATGCACCATGACAGTGCTCTCGGACATGTCAAGGTGTGCTCTAGAGCAGGACAGAATCTTACTGCTTGATCTCAGTCTAAAATCAGTAGTGTTCATTGGCAGTGAACTTGCATCATGACAGGTGGTTGCATCTTGACATTGGCTTAACTGGAAGTAAAATCTGCCCTTAAAAGGGAGGGAGACTTKTATCTTGAAGAAAGAGAGCTTATTCAATGTAGCTGTGATTTCTTTTCTTTTTTAGACTTCCAGCCTATATTCAACCATGTTTTGGGAGAGAGATGGAAAAACTCATAAAAGAGTTCCAACAAATTTCAGACAAATTGGAGAGAAACAGAGAGAGGCATAAATTTATACCCCATTAGGATAATCATGAGTATAACATGTTTTATTTGTCATGACTAACATTTTTGGCATGTGTGGGCTAGCAGTCTCCCTGTCCGTAGCTCTAGGCTGCCTGCAGCACATGCCACTTTGCCCTGTGGAGATTTTAAAAGGGACGCACACAATCAGACACAGAATCACAGAATGGCTGAGGTTGGAAGGGACCTCTGGAGATCATCTAGTCCAAACCCCCTGCTCAAGAAGGGTCACCTAGAGCATGTTGCCCAGGATTGCGACCAGGTAGGTTTTTACTGTCTGCAGAGAAGGAGACTCCACAACCTGTCTGGGCACCCTGTTCCAGTGCTCTGTCACTCTCCCAGGAAAGAAGTTACTCTTTATATTCAGGTGGAACTGCCTGTGTTTCYGTCTGTGCCCATTGCCTTGTGTCCTGTCGCTTGGCACCACTGGAGAGAGTCTGGCCCCATCGTCTTGACACCCACCCTTTGTAGACTCTTGTCTACAAATGTCATCAATTTCTAGACATTGATGAGATTCCCCCTCCCCCCCCAGTATTCTCCAGGCTAAACTGCCTCAGCTCTCGCAGCCTTTCCTCATAGGGCAGATGCTCCAGTCCTCTGATCATCTTTATTTCCCTATGCTGGACTCTCTCCAGTAGCTCCAGGTCTCTCTTGTCCTGGGGAGCCCAGAACTGGACACAGCACTCGAGATGAGGCCTCCCCAGGGCTGAGTAGAGGGGCAGGATCACCTCCCTTGACCTGCTGGCAACACTCTTCCTAATGCAGCCCGGGATACCATTGGCCTTCTTGGCCACCAGGGCACCTTGCTGGCTCCTGGTCAACTTGTCATCCACCAGCACTCCCAGGTCCTTCTCTGCAGAGCTGCTTTCCAGAGGGTCAGCCTCCAGCTTGTCCTGGTGCCTAGGGTTATTTYTCCCTAGGTGCAGGACTCTGCACTTGCCCTTGTTGAACCTCAGGAGGTTCCTTCCTGCCCAGCTCTCCAGCCTGTCCAGGTCTCTCTGAATGGCAGCACAGCCCTCAGGTGTATCAGCCAGACACACGGTTGCGCTGGGGTATAATATGGTAGAGAGTATCAGTAATGAGGGAAGTCACAGAGGGAAGTGCGGGGATTTTGAGGAGAGGATTTCCCCATCAGTGGAAAACCAAACACCCCTTGTTCTACGGCTCCTKGTGCCACTGACTGTGTTACCACCTGCAGCTGCTGTCCTGCTAGTTCTAGTTGTACTTTCGGATTTTCATGAAGGTCTCTGAGAGAGGAAATTTTTCTGTTTCTTGGTTTGAATTTTGATCTTTTTTTTATTACTGTTCTTCAGTGTAACACCAGTTTAAAAGCAAAGGATGAATTCAGCTACTAATTGATCATTGTGTTATATTTATTTCACATACGAAACTTGTGAAAAGAATGACAAAGGGAATAAAGTCAAACTTGCATTAGAAAGTGGCAGTAGTCAGATTGCACCAATGCATGTTACATGCATTCCTTAATCACTGTAAATGTGTGTGTGGTGTGTGTGTGTGCATCTCTCTCCCCCCCCACACACACACACACTATTCAGTGGACAGAATGAATAGTGATTACTTCCTGAGCAGTTACTTAACATACTTTTTTTTCTTTTCATTGTTCAGGATGTGGCCAGTGCCTAATTCTCTACTGCAAAGTATTCAGATGCTCCTGTTTGAATTCAAAGAAGACTCTGGTCTCTGATTTTGTGTTCTGCTCTCCTTCTCACCTAAAATGCTTGCACATTCATTCTCAGTTTTCCCAGCTTTCTGCCCCTTAGCTTCTCTTGGTCACCTTGGTTCAGGCTGTACACCCAGTTTCTGTTTGTCTCGACTGCTGTGTATTTCAGTTGGTAGCTTTCCTTCCCTATTTTACATTGGTATTAAAGGAGTCATTGACAGAACAGTGAAAACTGCCTTAATTTCATGATTATTTTTAAATAGTTGTAAAATGTATTTTTTTTTAGATTACAACTTGTGATTTTTGTTTATTTCTTAAATCTTCTCTATTTTAAGTGCTTTCTTCCACTTGCTGGTATTGAGTATTGGAACACTTGAAAATTTGTTATAGTCCTGGGGAAGGGCACTGCTATGAAATACAGCAAATTTAGAGCATACATGAGTTTTTGTATGAGAGCTTGTCTGCTGGCTTTAGCTTTGGCTGTCATCTTTGCTTACTGCTGGCAGTTTGAGACTAGAAGAGCTGCAAACTCAGCTAGACTTAGGTTTGCTTTTATAGACTACAGTTGAATCACCATGTTCTTGAACTGGCAGCCAACGGTTCAGCTTGTGCTTAGTTTACAGGGGAAGTTGTGTGTTTTTATTAGAATTTATTTTTGTAGTTGTTAAATAGCAGATCCTGTTCCTAACGTTTAGATATCTCCTCTAGGTAGGAGTTCTATTCTAAATCCTCTTACCCTTGCTTCTGCTGAGTTTTCTTTCACCTGTCAGTCTCTGCTTCTGCTAGAATTTGCTTCAGAAATTCAAATTTTGGTTCTTTACTTTTGCTTCAGGAAAAATAGCTTTAAAGAAATCCATGTTTTTAAGCATCTTTAATTTTTGTAATTTCCATTTTATTATCAAAGAGACACTCGAGAACAATAACTTACCTAATTCTTCCTTATCTTTTGTAGTCTTCTTCTTATGGTAGGAGAAAGACTGATAATGTTGCTCTTCTGATAGCTTTCAGTTTAAGAAACTGAAGGTAATCTATATGTCATCGAAAAATACAGATCTCAGGCTTTTAAGCATAATTGTGTGAGGGTGGGCTTGTTTCTAATCCTTTTTTTGTTGTTTTCTTTTACTGACTTTAACTGCTAGCATGTGGCAGAAGTTTATGTAGACTGTTCTGTGGAAATGAGAGGCAGAAACATGTCTCATCAGTGGATGATTTCTTTATATTTTAATTCATGTGTAACAGTATGTTGAATGAATGGGTTTTAGTTGAGGCTAGGAAAAACTCATTGTTGCTCTTGCATTCTTTCTATGCAGTTTGAAAAGATGAAATACATATTTTCAGGTGACTTGGAAAGAAGAGGTTTGTGTGGTATCAGCGAAGCTGAGCAGAAGTGATGCCATTTTCTTACTCATATGGAGCATTCATCAGGAGCAGTGACAGAGAGTAAAATCTTATTAAAGCACTAACTAGTGCTCCATGCTGGTCTTACTCTTTTATCTTCTGAGACCAACGGCTTATCATTTATAGAGACTGACCTAATCTCAAGGATAAAATGGTTCATTAATTCCTAGCTATTTCTGTCGTCACACTTATTATTGCTAGAAATTGCAATTGAAATGTTTCAGTATTTCAATATTTTACTATCATGGTAGAATTTCCTGCTTCTGATCAATATTTGGTTACAGTGGTTGTAAGAAGAATACCCCCAGGTGTAACTTTTAAAATCCTTACTGTGCTTAGGCGATTTTTCTTCTTTTAATTTAGACATGTTCTTAGTAATTTGGAAATTCTACATCAGGAATCTACATCTGTGTTACAGAATGATGTGCACTTGCTATATCTTAAAGCAGTGAGACTGTACTAAGGCTTTAAATGAGATTTATTAGCTGGACCTCAGTGCTATGCTAACTGTAACAGCATGAGTTCCTACTGACCTCAAACATGACGGAGCAAACTTGAGTCTTCCTGTAATATTCAGTGTAGGAATACATGTTATTATTGTGCATCATGGAGTTTGGAGTTCAGGTATTTTATGCCTATTCTTTTGTACAGGCTAGGCTTCCTAGCTGACTATGTCTACAGTAGAGCCCTGTAATTTAACAATATTATGATATACGTGGAGGTTAATTCGTGAGACTGTAAAATACCAGGTGAAATGTAATCTACTTAGGATGTCTGCTAAAGAGTGGGGATGTGAGAAAAACAATTTACAGCTTTTCCTCAAGGTTTAACACTGTTCTTTCTCATTTTAAATTGAAAGAGAATGCAATTTTGGTTTTAAAAAACAAACAAATTTTGAGACCAGCTTTGATTATTTACTTAAATATTTTACTTTAGATCAAAGAAATTTTGCGATGGCAGATGTCAAGTGTTTGTCATGTTAGAAGGTGGAACCTTACCAAACCAATTACAGAGATGAAGTACTATAAATGGATCTTCTCAAATAATTGAGAGTGACGGTGATTTGAGGAGCTTTTATTTAACGATTTTTGGTGTTCTTTGTTTTCAATTAGATTAAATCCGGGAGATATTTAGATTGTGTTGTAATATAGGGTAGGCATTGTCACTAATTTCTGATTGTCCCTAGTGTTGAAGCTCTGACTTGTTTACGTGCTTTACTTTCAGTGRTATACAGTCTCATATTGTTTCCTACTTTTTTTCCTGTATGCATTGTAAAGCAATGAGTATCTCCACTGCTAGTTTGTATGAAGTAAATATTTTGCTGCCCACAGCAACCTGCAGAAGAATTTGATTCTTCTTACATCACCTTTTATCTGAGCTTTAACAGATCGCCTACATTTTTTAACCAGTTGAGAAGAAATTGCAGGATTGAAAGTGGAAGTTTAGGTGAGGGTGATATAAAGAACACCCAAATTAATCTATGCTCCTTCAGGAGTTCAGGTGCAATGCTGTTGAGATCAGTATATACTGTTTTGTCATACAGAAAGTCCTATCGGTGACTATAGGAGAGTTATAAAACTTGATCACAACATGGCGAGATCTTGGGTTTCTATGTGTCTGCTGTGGTACATAGTAACTCTATTTTCCTGTTATCTCCTGAGTTTCCACTGAAGAACTCTTTGGAAGATGATTTGTCGCAGGAATGTACTGAAGGCTTGTAAATGTCAAGAGTTTCACAGAAGGAGGGCTGGAGAATCTGGACCTGCTGTGGAAATTAATTTTTTCCAATTGTCCTTCGGATCTTAAGTGTGGTGAGCTTCAGAGCTTGCCAGAGATCTTCAGAATCAGTCAAAGTTTTTTGAAGAGTAGATCATTAGCATGTATTTTAAATACATTTTAATGCTCCTTGGCCTTAACTTTTGCAGATTGGAATGTATTAAATTTATTGAGATCTATGATTATGTATGCTTATTACTATCCTATGCACTAGAGCTCTTATTTTACCAGGCTTAATGTTCGTTTGTTGAAATGTATTGTGGATCAGTAATATCTGTCTTGCAGATTTGTTCTTTCAATACTATTATTATTGACAGTGAGTTTTGTGAGTGCATGTTTTCTGTTTCAAATAGATTTTTTTCTTTATTGTGTGTTTATTTGCAGGCGTTTGAATTGTCTGGCTTATTGAAGTTGAGTTTGGAGTTACTGATTCTGTGTCTTTGGACTAGACTGTGTCCTTTTAAATAAGAGTAGTAGAGTGCTGTCATGACAACACTGTTGCTGTCTGCAGTATGAGAGAATAGTCTCTGCTGCTTCTGAAAGTTTTACCTGAGGTGGGATAGGTATAATTGTAACATTTTAGATAATTGTGTGAGGTTTTTGCTGCATTTCCCCCCTATTTTCCTACATATTGAGAACTGTTTAAAATTAACTGAATGAAATTCCATCTTACGAACTCCCCTTCTCCTCTTCGTCAGTGACATTGTGGTACATGATTAGGATTTTCACTGTTTCTTGAAACAGATGCAGTTAGTGTCATCGTGCTTGACTAAGGTGACTATGTAGTGGAAAGCAAAGGAGGTAATCCCCCTACCTATCGATATGAGGAGGTGCAGGTTGAATCTATGAGATTGGTCTCATGCGAAACAGATGTTTTGATGGAATTAATTCATCAGGATTTTTAGTTTCACTACTAAAAAAGTCAACAGGTACACCTTCAGCTATCTATAGTGTTGATTTTCATCTTGCTGTCCAGTAGGAGCTACCCTGTAAGGGCTGTAGGCAGTACTGAGGTTTCAAATCCCTCATAAGAAAGTTTAAGCTATCATATTACCATGTTGTTACTTTTGGAGGCCTCTAAGAGCTGGACCCTCTGCTCTGTAACTGGAGGTGCAAGAGGATCCGCAGGCATCTGCATCCTTTCTTGGCTTTTATCCATTGGCTGTGTACATCAAGGCAATGCCACACTCTGGTTCCATGCTGTTGTACTCTCATCACGGGTCTGATTAAACTGGCACTGTTCTCCCATTTCTCTAGCAGCCCCTTCCTATTTTGCCCACTGAAGGGGGTTAGCCCTCCTTCTTGCAGTGTTTTTATGTAGGCACTTCCTCTAACCTTGGTTTGTGAAATGATCTAGGTTAAAAAGAAGCTGCTGCAAGACTGGAAAAGGGGAGAAACTTAAAACAGATCTATCCACAGAAAAACAAAAGCATCGGTGCTATGTGGAGCTGTCCTTTCTTTTTTAATATAAATAAGAACAGAATGTAGGAGTTACTCATATTGAATCAGATCTATCTAACCCAATATCCTTTCTGGCAGTGGCCAAGAATGACTAGAGAAGATGATAGCAACAGGGCAAGCAGGTGGTGACCACCTACCCTTCTGTTTTGTTCTTTTTTCTGAATAACTCTTAATATCCTGGTGGCTTGTTTTCATTGGCACTGAGGATTTTGCTGATAGTTTCTCCAAAATATGTTCAAAATACAAAATATAATCTCTAAATGTTAAGAGTCACATCAGAGCCTCATATTTCATTTGTGACATTAAGACTGCTTTTCTGCCTGTGCAAGGCCTTTTTTAAATGTGACTTTTTAATTTTTTTGCAGTTAACTCATATCTTTACTTCCATAAAGAATTTAAATATCAGCATTAAACTTCACACCTTACTGTCACCTTCTTTTCTCTGTTGAATGTTGAATTCTATGAATTTTCTATGAACATTTGTTTTCTATGAATGAATGTTGAATAATACACGTCTTAACACAGATCTCTGCTGAACCTCACTGATGACTTCTCTCTACTATACAGTAGAGTTTTTCCTTCCTTGTGGTTTCTGCAAGTGTCCATCTTGAGAAAAACAGATTTAAAATGATTTGGTAAGCCTTTTGTCATTTTCTTCTTTATGAACATACCTAGTTCTGATCTTTCTCCTGTAATGATGTCTGTAAAACAGTTGTTTTCAATCACAGATATAAGAAAATAAGCCTCTTCTCATTCTAACATATGTTTTCTTCAAGCTTTAAGAATACTAATTGTCTTTTTTTATTTTTTTTTTATTTTTTTTATTTCTGTAGTATACCTGCRATTTCTGGTCAGTCCTTTCTAAAGTCCTGCTAATTCTATTACAGGAATAGGAATGGGCAGAGTGAATCACCCCATGAGTGATTGTGTTAGTGTGTTGTTTGTAGTGGCTGGTACCAAAGGTTCAAATGGGTTAAAGTCCTTTGGGTAGCTAAATATTCATATAGGAGATTTTTGTTTTTTTTTTTTTCCTAACCTCAGGCTGCTGGTGATCAGTGTGTGTTCTAGAGCTTTTTGGCAGAGATGGAGAGGAAAATGCTTGCTCTTTGCCAGAATCAAGCTGGGGATTTAACACATTCTGGTACAGGGATCCTATTAAACTCTGCCTGGGGCTCTAGAAATAATTGCTGATTAAACTTAGTATAGGCATCCTGTGAGGATGGCTGAGTGTCTGCCCTTTTGTTTTGGCAACAGAAGCTTTGCAGCCCTCCCAATCTGATTACTGAAGTTGCAGCGTATATCACGTAAGTGCTGCAAGTGCATGCTCATCTATTTATTTATTTCTAGTGGAGACAAAGAGTATGCCCTGATGTTGTATGTGCTGTGCTATGTTTGTGACAGAAATGTTCAGACATAAAGAAACCTGCATCTCTGGTAATCAGTCTTCATATCTGCACCCAGTCCCTCAGAATTGTTATATTTTGATTTAGTAAGCAAGAACATTTCTTTCTGAGGTCATTGAGTGTTGGATTTTCTTCTTCTAAACTAAGCTTGTCTGCCGCCTCCTGCATCTTGCAAATACCAAATTTTTACTTGCAGGCCTTTTAGAGCTCTGTTCAAAACAGGAAATATTTTGGTGTGAATGAAGATATTTGAAGATATTTGAAGATTTTTGAACCAAGTAGAATTTTTAAAATCAAAGTGTTTTTCTGAATAGGTTGATTTAATTAGCTCTTACAGACCTGCAAATAGATTTGCAGCCTACAGGCTGTCCTCATAGGTGGCTTCATGGGCCTAGGCAGCTAGTAAGTATCAGCTTAAAGCTTTTGGGCAGCTCTTCTTGTAGGTAGTGCTGAACCTGTGAATGCTGGAATTGAGGATCCTGATCTTCTATGTCCTGGTGAATTCAGTGAAAAATATTTGCTAGTATGGCAGTTACTGCTTGGAAGCTTTAAGCAAGACTGAAGCAAGACTGTTTGCTAAGCAGTGTGGCCTACCTGCAAAGAGAGCTTGTTCTTACAAACTGCTTATACAGGACAGGTAAAGAATAGGCAAAAAGAAGTTCTACTACTCCTTTTTCAAATATAGGTAATAAAAACAAAGGGTGGCCTAGCACTGTGCAACTTTAAACTAGGTGACCATGGGAGGGGAGTGGATTAAGTCCAGATGTTCAGCACATTTTTAGTACAAGGCTTAATCATATGCCTAGCCTTCCTTATAACTGACTCCATTATTCAAAAAAGGTGTAAGATATTAGAATAACCTTTAACTAAAAGTTGCATCTTACTGCAATTAAAAAGGCAATAAAATACTAAATTTCACGCATCTCTTCAAAATATTTTAACAGAACTAGATGTTACCATGTTATGTTAAACATAAGACATTTACCAAATATAAACGTTTGTTACAGGCTAAATTAGAAAGAGCTTGCGGTGTTGTTGTACATCTCCAGGCTTGGTAGAGGAGCTGTACTTTATTCACAAGGCAGAAAGACTGCAGCTATGCAAGAGGTGGTATGATCTGTCTCTGGGGAAATTAGTCCACTCATCTCATCAGGAATTGATTCTGGCAAGCGACTGGTAAATGTTAAGACACGTTATTGTCTTTCTAATACATGCTTTTCTCTTCTCTCGCTGTATGTGTGTATATATACATATATATAATGGTGGTGATTTGTGATTCTAAACATACTGCAAGCTGCTGGTGTAATTCAGAAATAAGGAACGTGCATCAGTTATAGAATTAAGCTGATCATTGCAGCAGTAGGAATTTAAGGTATAAAGCAACAATGTGAAAGTTGGAAAGGAAGAAATACATAGATGCAAAAGACACTTTGACAAATGATGAATACAATTACAGCAATCTGAATGTAGTATAGACTAAGACTCTTTGCCTTGTTTTTAAAGTTTCCTGAACTGTGAAACTGTCCTTCTGTTCTATGACTTTTGTACATCATAAATGCTTACATTTTTATTCTCTGGTTTAGGACATTGCCAAAAGCATTGAGAAAACTGTTCTTCTAAATTAATTACCTTTTGTTTGTTGAATCTGTAGTGTGGAATACAAATGTCAGTTTTATTCAGACATAAGGAAAGATTCTTCTTCAGGCTATAACTGATTTTACCCTGGCTTAACAAGTCATATATTTCCACTCAACCTGAAAGAGAATTTTAAAAAATGATTGCTTCAGGCCACGTATAACCTCATCATTGCAGCACTGCAATTTAACAGATTTAATATAAACTACTTGAAGCTGTTTGATGATACATTTGACCTAAGCATAGGAAAAAAAAAATGCTTGCCTGTCACCCAATTAAAATAAAATATGAAATAGAAGTCAAAAGATATTTCATATCTTTAAATGGTCACTCATGCCTGCTGTCCACTGAGGACTTAGCTGCTCAGCTGCCCCCTCCTCTCGGTGTGTGCCTGCACCCTCACGCTCACCCTGCTTGGCCAAGATGATGCCTGCCGTCTTGTTGAGAGGAAGCCTTGGAGCATCCCCCAGGGCCAGGTGGGCTTAGCATATACTCCTTCCCCAAGGGAACTGAGGATCCTGAATGAGTGTATTGATACCAAACAGCTTTCTTTTGTATCAGTTTTAAAGTAGCTTTTATTCCTTAGCAATAGGGATGCAGCATGTCAAAGACAGAAGGTTGGAGTCTGTTTTTGTCCATTTTCTTTTTTCCTTAATAGTGTCTCTCAGTCAAATCTGTTGTCCTTTCTTCTTCTCCTTATGCCAGCTGGGAAAGGTTTGTAGGAGTGGTGGAAGCCAAGACTGCTGTCCAGGTTGTTATCTACCTTCCTGCCTGTGTTTTCCAACATAGCTCCTCTCAAACTAACTCAGCGTACACACATGATAATCAGATGACATATTTGTACATTACAACAAGAGGTTTTGTGAATGCACAAGGTTTCTGGCAGACCCCAAATGTCTAACTTTAGTTGCTTGTTGTCATACAAAGCCTTACGAGCATCCTTAGGATTGTTAAAGCAGATTAATTCGGAAAATAAATGGATTGTGGGCAATGAAATGTTTTATTGCTGCAAGAGAGTGAAATCTTCATCAAGGTTTAGTTAAGATGGAATAACTGGGTGATGTGCTGGGATTGTCTTTGGGGAGCAGCAACTTCAATAACGTAGATGTTTGCAAGGAATGTGACCAAATTCTCTCTAATATCATTGTTTACATACTTTTTAGCATAGAGGAGAAGTGTTTTGATCCAGTTTTAGTCACACTGAGGTGGAGGTAGAAAGGAAGGAAAGAGGGGGAGAGAGAGAAAGAGAGAGATCAATATATTTGAAAAATCACATGATGAGCTGTGAACTTGTTATACTTATTTGTGATGTGACTTTGAATGCCTCATATGCCTTGCTCATTATTATGTCTCTTTAAGTCTTCATCATTTCATAGCATCTTTGAACATCTACTTTGTACAATCAACCTGGAAGTGAAATGTTCTCCTCTACTATGAGTGAAATTTTTCTGCAAAATGAATTCCTTTGTTAGGCAGGATAGGAATTTGTTTTCTGGGCTTTTGTTGTTGTGGTGGTTTTTGTTTTTTGACTTTTTTTTTAATAAGCAGTCTTAGAGGGCTAAGGGTCATCATTTTATATCATTTGGAGTAGGAGATATTCTTCTTCCAGTGGGACACACAATGTTTGCTTACCTTTGAAAGAGTCCAAATGTTAGATATAAAAGCTGCAGTCTTTTATATTCATAAAAGCTATTTTTGGATATTCTTAGAGGTTTTAAAAATGTATTAACTACGATTTTTCTTTCTTTGTGAATCCTGTACTGTTGTRGTAGAGTGAAGTGCTTTGCTTCACAAGTGAAGAGAGAGGAAAATAGATGGTCCCAATAAAATATTGAAAGCTCTCTAAACCATTCCTCAAGTAGTTTCTCAGTAAAAATATGCGGTGTCCATAGAGTATGTGGTTTACTGGACTGTAAATTTTATTTATTTATTTATTTATTTATGGATCAAGGCTCAAGTGAGATGAACAGCATAGCTCACATGAACAATAAGGTCATACCGTCTTACTGTTAATTTGAAAAGGCTACTCAGCACAGCACCTAAGCATTCCTTGCACTTCAGCTTTCAGTCTCTGATTTTTCTAAATTTGTAGTTTAAAAAAATATTTTCATTTTGTGCTGTAACAACGATTCATTCTGCAGCGGTAAACTGTGCATATATATTATTCATGACTTTAAAATGTTTGTTTAAATATTTTATTTTGTTAATAGTGCAACATACTCAGCTTTGTCTGAATTCTGCCCCTTCCTGGAATCTTTCATGGACTGAACACGAGTAGTAAAAGTTGTGGTACTTAGTAGGGTGTGTTGGTTTTAGGTGAACTTTAATGACTTCTGTGGATTGCTTCTGTTTTCTCCTGAGTTGGTAGGATATCTAACGATTTAGCTACCTTAGGAAAAGTCAAGGTGATTTACATGTCTGAACACTTGAGTTTTAATGGTGCTTTTGGAGCAATGAAAATATTAGACAATCTAAGTCAACATACCTCATCAAAAAAGGAGCATCGGTTGTATAACGCTGGAATGCCATCCATTTCTTCATATTTTGCAATGTGGAGGAATTAAATATGCAAACATACTAGCTAATACATATTATGTTTTCCTGCATTATTTAACACAGATTTTAAAAGGGTTTAGAATCCTCTAGTGTTTTTACTATTAAGACATATTTTACAAAAATGGCAGAAATGGGGCAGCAAAGTATCCAAGCAAGGTGTGTTTTGTGTTGTTCCTCCTGCTTGCTTTCACTTGTTCACTTTGYCATTACTTAATTCAGTTTCTCAGTTTATTTGGATGAGATGAACTGTACATTACCTAGTGTGACTTAAGGTCCCTTTTTACTTGTACATAATTAACATGAAACCTCACACTGAAGGTATACAGTAAGTGTCTCATCACAAGAAGCAGTTAACTGTAAAAACTGATAATGTGTGTAAAGCACGTTAAGCTCCTTGAGTGAAAGGTACCATAGAAATTCAAAGTATTAAGCCAGTAGTTTAATTATAAGATAAGAAGTAACTGAAATTTTCCAGTGCAGTTGTGTGTAGGAGACAGTCTGGTGATTTGCTTTGTAATATTTAGGTCAGTGAATTGAGATGTTTTTATAAATCCTTTATGAATATTTTCTCAGTTACATTGCTTGAAGGTGTCTGATATATTTATTTGGCTGACTGATACTGCAGTTTAAAAATACCGCATTTCAAGTAGGCAGAGAAGTGCTGTATAGAAACCTTTGAAATAACCAACCTTCATCCTTCAAAATGACAGTTATTGTGCTATAATAATTGTAGAAGTACTGAATTTGCTTCAATCGATTTTTGAATGGTATGCTGCTCATTTAATACACAACGCTTCTGGAATTCTAATCTCCATGTCCCTCWTGTGGTTTATGATCTGGTGCAGATTTCCCTTGAGATCTTTTTCCTTGCCTTATGTATATCTATATAAAAAATGAGCATTTTATCATACACAGTAAATCCTGTTTTGTGGCACTTATGGTGCTGTCAGATAGAACAATTCATAATTTGAAATCAGTATTTTTTTTTATATGACATTGGATTGCTTTTTTTTTCCTGAAAACATCTATACTACTTCCATTTACCAAAAAATACAGCCTGTAACAGTTATATGATATTTTTCACTTTGACTTGTCCAAGTCAGCTTTTGATTTAGTATTGTCGTTCTTCCTTCCCCGGTGCAGCAGTTGCGAAATTGGGAACCTGCGAGTTGGATGAAAAGTCAGAATGTCCCACTGGCCCTTTCCAGAGGCGTCCTCGTCGCCAGTAGTGCTGCTGCGGTGGGGGGCAGGGAGGGATTTGCGGAGGCAGCTGCTCTCCGGAGCGCAGAAGGGATCTTCCTGGCTGCCTGCAGCTTACTGGGTGCCACAGCCCTTCTCCAGCCCTCCGCTGCACCCCGCAGCCCAACCAAGCAGAGAGTCAGTGCCACATCCTGAATATGGGGAGCGGCATCTCTGTGACGTTGCTTTTGTCATCGCTTTGTATATAGGTATCTGTAGCTTTAATTAAAGAAAAATTTTGCTTTGAAATTGTTGATGAGACGACAGGATTCTTCTCCATTTTTATT
Source organism: Rhea americana (assembly GCF_003343005.1). NCBI lineage: Eukaryota > Metazoa > Chordata > Aves > Rheiformes > Rheidae > Rhea > Rhea americana. The sequence goes on along the minus strand of NW_028187066.1, from coordinate 3,350,555 downwards.
TAAGCTGTATATCGCTCGCAATACACTTCTTGTAGTGTTTCTTTTTCAGGGGGAAAAAAGGCAGTGCCTTTCTTCTTTCATGGTTTTCCTCTTAAAATTTAAGAATATGATGTTGATGTTAGAAGAAAAAAAATGGTTAAAATGTTGAAATACTTTTCCATTTTTTTTTGTACAATAATTCTCTTCTTTGTAGGGGGAATTCTCTTCCCAAGTCTTTCCTGTAGTGTGTTTGATTTCCCCTGCTATTTTCGTGAGCTGCCATGGAGGAAGAGCTCCGTGCTGTGGTGTGTGGATGGGAATCTTTTTTCAAAGGTAACCTGCATAGGTGTTGCTTTGAAAGATGCCTTTGCAAGAAGGCTGCCAAGTCTCTTGATTGGTGGTTGAGCAGTAAAAAACTCATCTTTAAGATGTTGCAACCTTGAATTCGAAGTATTCAGAATTTTAGGGGGACTTGAATTTGATAGAACTGCTTCCTGGAAGTAAGACTCTTGTGATTAGTAATGCAAAGACCATTCCTTTTAAAAAAAAATACAATCAGGAAAGAATATTCATATTCTAAAACTTAAATTTGATAACCAGGCCTCATTTGACTTCTTGGAGGTTATCTGTACAGTTATAGGGATTTAAAGATAAACTTAATTTTGAAATAGAATATTACTAAATCTTTGAACTTCTGAAGAGTTAAATAGATTTATTGTGTATTTCAGAAAGAGGAATCATAGGACTGAATGGTGTTGTCTTGTTTTGTATCTTTGTATTGTTGCAAAAGGCTTTAAAAATAAATAACTCTTGCCATGGAACATTTTTGAAAGCTAGGCCTGGTTGTTGCCATTTCTTTGTGTGGCTGCAAGGGAACAGTGGGGGAATACAGTGTCCTCTCCTTTTCTTGGTCGTAGGAGGTGCTGGTACTGCAAGGCTGGAGGCATGTTACACAGCGTTATTTTGCCACTATTTGGCAGTCACAGCTGCTCACTCCTGAACCRAGGCACAGAGTGCTGGGGGCAAGTTAGTGCACCTTGGCCAGGCACTGACTAATGCAGATACTTTTATGAGAATTTGGTAGCCTCAGCTCTAGGAAGGAAGGTGCGTATCTTTGGCGGTAGGTGCTCATTTTCCCAGTGTTTCAATAACGTGTGCTAAGAATTTGTAGAGTCAAAAGTAAGTTGTTTGTGCCTGGTAGTGGGATACCATGCTGCTTTGGCTAGCTGTGSTTCCTTGTGGCGTGTGCTAATGCTACACAAATTAAAATCCACTGCTCTCTAGCATATTATATGGAGAGCAGGTTACCTGTGTTACAGTGTATTTATAGTAGGGAGAACAAGGAGACCACACTGCTTATATTTTGTTGAATACTGTGTTTATCAATGATTTTTTTTTTTTTGCCTTATGATATCGTAATGGATTGAAAAAATACTTAAATGATTAGCAAAGTGTATTCCTGCAAATTATTACAATTTTAAGACAGAATCAAGTGTAAAAACATGAACGAAGCTCAGACTTTAAAGAGAAAATAGGTGAAACAAATATTTAAGTTCCAAATTCAGTCATGGTCAAAGAAAGAATGAGTTGACAGTGAGTTTTTTTAAATTGTCATGGTAAAATTGCTTTGACTCTCTCTTCTGATTTCTTTTTCACCCCTGTATTTTGCTTTGAATGACAAATAATCCATTATTGCCCATGTGTTTGAATTATTTGTTTAAATATTCATTTTTTAAATTTTGTGATGGTCTTATGTCAGCAGGAATTCAGGCAGGAGCTGAAATATTAGTGCTAGTGTATACAAATTAATGCTATCGTGTTTCATAGACCGTAAAGTTTGGATTGTATCTAGTAAATGARTAGAAGGTTTTTATAAATAATTAGTCTTCTGATTAATTACAGTGCTAGATTCTTCAGCACATTTGTCATGTGGTATACATATATGGTGATGCTGTTTAATTGAATGTGGGAAGTAATCAGCATTAAAAAAATTTTTAGTCAATACTACCTCATCATGCAAACTGTAGCTGATGAATTTAATTTGCTATTTACAGAGTTATTGATTAAAAATCAGAATTTCTTGAGAGAGAGGAAGTTATTTGGAAGCTTACACTGCTGCTAAACTTGATTTTACTGTTGAAAACAGTTTTCTAAATGTTACTGTTGCTTAATAGTTCAGTTATAAGTAATAAAGCCAGTTTATATAACCTGGTCTTTCACTATTTTTAGTGGACCCTCTTGATTTTGACTTTACATTCGATTCACTTGCAAAGTAGCTTCTACTCTTTGGAGAATGCTGGCAACCTGTAATGAAAAGTGTAATTGTTATAGATGTTTCATCTCAAGTGTTTCATTTATTAAAATGAACTTTTCCTCCCAAATTTAAGAGTTCTTGCTGAAAGACCTGTAGACTGGAAAATGACCCAGTCTCAAAAGGATTACCATTTGTATCATGGAAGCTCATAAAAGATTTGCAATGAYGTATGTATCTCTAAAAGGCAGGCAAAATTCAAGCTCTTTCTGCCGCAAGGAGGAACTGCCAGTGGTGTCCATGCTTATAAAGCATGCCAAAAGCCTCATGTGTCACACTCTCACTTGCTCATTCTCACGCACACACACTCCTTAGAGGCACTGGGTCCAGAACCCGCCTAGGTTTCTCTGRAAGTATCAATTGTTTCAGTCACTCTGTGTGGTACTGACTTCTGCATTACCACATGCTTTCTCCTGTGTCTTTTGTAGATAATYGAATTAAATTATTACATACCTTCTATATATTGCAGTCTGTTTTTCTAAATTTTTCCTCTTSTGGATGATGGTAGAGTATAGGCCTTTACATATCTGTTTACATAAACCAGCTAAACCATGTATTACTATTATTTAAAACTAAGTTCAATAGCTGCACCTACCATTTCTTGTAGTAAGCATAGAATCATACACAGAGTGGCTRAAGTTGGAAAGGACCTCTGGAGRTCATCTAGTCCAAACCCCCTGCTCAAGAAGGGTCACCTAGAGCATGTTGCCCAGGATTGCRACCAGGTAGGTTTTTACTGTCTGCAGAGAAGGAGACTCCACAACCTGTCTGGGCACCCTGTTCCAGTGCTCTGTCACTCTCCCAGGAAAGAAGTTACTCTTTATATTCAGGTGGAACTGCCTGTGTTTCCGTCTGTGCCCATTGCCTTGTGTCCTGTCGCTTGGCACCACTGGAGAGAGTCTGGCCCCATCGTCTTGACACCCACCCTTTGTAGACTCTTGTCTACAAATGTCATCAATTTCTAGACATTGATGAGATTCCCCCTCCCCCCCCAGTATTCTCCAGGCTAAACTGCCTCAGCTCTCGCAGCCTTTCCTCATAGGGCAGATGCTCCAGTCCTCTGATCATCTTTATTTCCCTATGCTGGACTCTCTCCAGYAGCTCCAGGTCTCTCTTGTCCTGGGGAGCCCAGAACTGGACACAGCACTCGAGATGAGGCCTCCCCAGGGCTGAGTAGAGGGGCAGGATCACCTCCCTTGACCTGCTGGCAACACTCTTCCTAATGCAGCCYGGGATACCATTGGCCTTCTTGGCCACCAGGGCACCTTGCTGGCTCCTGGTCAACTTGTCAYCCACCAGCACTCCCAGGTCCTTCTCTGCAGAGYTGCTYTCCASARGGTCAGCCTCCAGCTTGTCCTGGTGCCTAGGGTTATTTCTCCCTAGGTGCAGGACTCTGCACTTGCCCTTGTWGAACCTCAGGAGGTTCCTTCCTGCCCAGCTCTCCAGCCTGTCCAGGTCTCTCTGAAWGGCAGCACAGCCCTCAGSTGTATCGGCCACTCCTCCYGGCTTGGCATCATCTGCAAACTTGCTGAGGRGGCACTCTGTCCCCTCATCCAGGTCATTGATGAAGAAGTTGAACAGGATGGGACCCAGTACTGGGCCCTGGGGAACTCCACTAGCTACAGGTCTCCAACTAGACTCCACGCCACTGATGACAACCCTCTGAGCTCTGCCTTTCAGCCAGTTCTCAATCCACCACACTGTCCACTYATCTAACCCACACTTCCTGAGCTTGCCTAGGAGGATGTTATGGGAGACACTAAAATACAGTCTTCTTTTCTGATGTGATCTCATTTAAAGGTGTATTTTTAAAGATTGTTCTATTAAGATGAAAGTTTGAAAATGTAACTTTATTTTGGGAATAATTCAGTTTTTCAGATCTTTTTTTTTCTTTTTTCTTTTCTTTCTTTCTTTTTTTTT
>NW_028187066.1:3277164-3345920 GCF_003343005.1 Rhea americana | reverse complement strand
ATTTGTTCAGGTTGCTGTATTCCTGTATGCAGTTTCTTTCTTTATTTGATGAATGTGCTGCTGATCTAATATGCATTTGATCATAAACTTTGGCTTAWAAAGAAAAACAGTTTTGTCTCAGTGCTGATGAAAGACATGTACGTAATATACTAGGAAAACATAGTCTTGGATATTGAAATAGCAAGTTTCCCTGAATACTTCAAACYGGATGTGCAGAAGATGTTTTTCTAGTGGTGGTATTTTCAGTGCTTCTTCAATAGTGTGTGGAGTTCTTTAGCCCTCTGAGTTTGCAAGTAGGTTAAAATGAAGTGGTTATTTTGTGGGGACTCTTATGAAAACCTTGGAAATATCCACAAGGTGAGAGGAAYTCACAGGTCCCTGTTCCTCAGCCCTAGGCTCAAATGGAGGTGTGCAGATGAGAGATTGCTGTAGTCAAAAGGCTATATTTTATGCCTCTCTATTATTATTTTTTGGTTGACCATTATGGTTCTAGCATGTAAGGGAACCCTTCTCTTTTCCAGTGCTGTTATTCTGGCTTGCTGTTCACGTTCTTTTTTCCTACAGGAGCATGTGATTTAGGCAAACCTATGCTGTTTCTTTAATTAAAGAAAGGGGGAGGGGGAAATGATTTTTGCCCCCAAAGATGACAGCATGCACAGCAAAGAAATAATAAAATGAAGAAAAAAGACACATATGCATAAATCTACACTTCAGTTTTTTTCTTCAGAACTTTTGATATTTCCCCAGAACTTAGCAATACCACCATTCCTGACTCTCAAAAGGTGCTTGCTGTCATTTCTTCCTCCTTTTTCTTGCTAAGACCTCCCCTAGTTCTCAGCTTGTGATAAATTGCTATATTTCCATTACTAAGTCTATCAATGTTTTGATTTCAGTGGTTTTTTGCATCCTTTGTGTGCATCTGGGAGGAAAGAATTTTGCTGGCCTGGAGCAAGCTAGGAAGCGGCAGTTGTCCAGTGGCTGGGTGCCTTCATTGCGTTAAGGATTCTTCCAGTTGTTTGGGCTGTCTCTTATCTCTTCCTCTTGCACAGCATCTTCCCTTGGTGTAACTTTTTGGAATGAAGAAGAATAAACAAACATATGGTTTGAAACTTGCTATTTYAATATCCAAGACTATGTTTTCCTAGTATATTACGTACATGTCTTTCATCAGCACTGAGACAAAACTGTTTTTCTTTTTAAGCCAAAGTTTATGATCAAATGCATATTAGATCAGCAGTGCATATGGTATTTTTTTTAAAAAAAACAACAACAAAAAACCCCAAACCAACACATTTTACCTCTCCTATTGTCTTGAAGCCCCAAAGTATTGCATGTTCAGAGGCAGCCATTCTTTGGGGAATGGTAACACACTACAGCCTTACGGAGGAGACTTTTCCTTTATCAGTTTGGATATTAAATCAAAATCAAAAAATCTTCAGCAATTTCTTTTTGAAATTATATAGGTATCCATTTATTGCTCAGCGTTCTACTACCTTTTCCAAAAACACTTAATGCTCAGCTTTCATCACCCTGTTATTAAAATGTACCCATTAACAGGAATACAAGCAACACAATACAATAATAAAAGAACAAGACAGCTACAATGTCATACCTGTCTTGCAKTGTAGAGCTGTTTGAGTGCTTTTTCCTCTCTGCTTACAGGCCCATTCCAGAGAAGCTTGTTGCCCCTTTTATGTTCTATTTACGGCCCACATAGTGTCCTGATAGAAAAATAGCCTGTTGGTTCTTCTGCTCTCAGCTTATCTGGAAACAATGCCAAGAATTTTTACCTGAAATCCTGCTCTGAGATGGTAGCTCTGCTTTCCACTGGAGTAGGTTTGGGGCAGACTGTAGTTGAAGTGCTCTATTTGGAAAACCGTATGCATTTGCTTCCATAATACAGTGTTTGTGGATGTGAGGTACTGGTAGCGGTGCCTGACAGAGAAGGCTATCTGCATTGCAGTTTCAATTTAAGATCTCAAATATGGTTTCAGAAAGTGACCTGCAAAGGGATGAATGTKTAAGAAGGAACGTGCTGGCAGAAAGAGCCGGGCACTTTGCTGAGGCTGGCAGCCAGCCTGGGAGGTGGTGTTAGGGGAAGCCTTGGCTGGGACTGGCAGGGCTGTGGTGGCAGTGTGCACTATCTGCCACTGCTCTTTTCATCTAGGTGATCATTCAGGTGAGTGAGGTACTATGAGCRTGTCCTGTATGTTTCATAGTAATAAGAAACTCAAATCTTCTAAAAACAGATGGAAAAGGCTCTCAGCAAATCTGGATAAGAGAACTGGACTGTAGTACAGTGATCTATGACTAGGAAAGTTTCCCTGGTTTTGATTAAGGTGCCATAATTTTTTTATTTCCGTGGTGGCATCCTTGGCACAAAGTCTTTTGCTGTTACATCCTTGGAGAAGCAGAACTAATATCCCAAGTTCCCTCAGATCCATGCTAGAAGAGTGCTGACTTTTCATGTTTCTTAGTATGTCATTTTCTGAAGCTCCAAACACCTGAATCCCTGAACTTTATTTTTTTTTCTGGTGGATAAAGCTGACAGACACATTGAAACCGTCTCTGAACTCACATATTCTTTACTTGGTGCAAAAACATGCCCTTTCCAGCCAAAACAAGATGCACACTTACTGTTTAAGTGTCTTTACAACTTTTATTTCATCTTTTTCTTTTGGGGAATCAGCTTCCTTACAGCTCTAGGTCACATTTCTGTGAGTATCCAGAATCTTTGCCTGCAAAGTTAATGTGTTTTTTCCTGTATTAAGTGTGTTTCCTCTTGTTCTCAGTTGCCCAAGATTCTTCTCTTTGTGTTCTTCTTCATATCTCCCCTAAATTTGTATGTCATAACACCAAAAAGAAAATCTTGGCTTTTCTTCTGGGGAATTTCCAATGTCCTCTGTTCTGCCAGCCTCTAGCTACACTGGAAAAAAACTAATTTTTCTCAGAACCTTATCACTGCATTATTCAGCATAGGACTAGATTTAAAGGCTGTCAAAATCTATAAGGTAGCATTTACTAAATACCTCTTTCAGTGATACTGTCTAGTGATGCTGTTGGGCTCCTCAGTGCACACTCCCCCCCCCCCCCCCCCAAAAAAAAAAACTCAAACCCCCAACAGTAATTATAAGGTATAACAGTTGGTTCTCTGAGCATCAAAATCAATGCCCCCAGCTTCCTTAGTTGCCTACTGGCCCTTAAATCCCCTCTTGTCAGTAGCCTGTCCATAGCATGAACTCCTAATCTCCCTGCCATTTTCTTAAAACACATCCCTTGGACCAGAGATAGCAGTTGCTTTGGTGAGTCAGGAGCATCACCCATGGTGACTGGCAATCTGCTCCTGCCAACCTGAGTGTTTAGTGCTCTGCAGTTCCTCTTCTGCTCTCTGGAGGCACTATAGTTAATAGCATTTCCCAGCAGCTGATTTTTCATTAAATTTGTAGAAGCATAAGTATTTTCAAGTTTTTTGTCCCTTTAAAGTTAGGCTGAATCAGCCAACAGACTTAACAAGTGAGTGGGCAGATAATATGATCAGATAAGCTTAATTTCCTTAGGAAGCTGTATGGATAATTTTAAGAAGTCTTTATATGGACTTTTTAAATTGAGTACAGTGACTGCAAAGAGTTACAGTACTTGAAGATGCAAACTCATGAGTGTAGTGGAAGGTTACCTTTAACATGAAAGGTTTGATTCCTAAATGGGTAAGATGTGTTGGCCTCTTTTGTCCTTCCTGTTTTCATTGCAAGTCTGAACAGCTAATGACACACCAAACAGTGGGAATGCTGTACTATATGATGGTAGAAAATTAAGTAACTTTTAAGAGTTGATGGATTGTAAAACCCAGCATCCAGCCAAATAATGCCTTTTCTGTCAGTAAGAGGATATYGCTAATTTTTAGCGTATCTGTGCAGATACTATATAATTGAGTTTCTTCTAAACTGCATCAGTAGATAGAAATCTTAAGACTGGATGCATGCAGCAAAGCTTATCGGCAGAACTTGAGAAGCTTTGGGAGCAGGCTGGAGTGCAAACCTTCCAGGGTCTGTGCAACTTGCACTTGAGAGCAGAAGTCTTCTGTACTGTGTCTGATAGAAAATGACATAACCTTCCTTTCACCATCTGAAAGAAGTCAGCCACAATAAAAAATGTTTCCCTAGTGAAAGTTGTTTTGTAAAAACAGACTTGGGGGGGGGGGGRGGAATTGCTTTCATGTATGTTTATCTTCTACTATATCCTCAGTGTCCTGATTTGCTCAGTTCAGTAGTCACAAGAATTATTCTTTCTACTTTGTTATTTAGGGTGAAGTTACTTTACAAATATAAATTGTTTAGTTTCATACTACTGTTGTCCTGCCTGTATGGTGGGATATATATATATATATATATATATAAAAGGCAACCAGTCCCCCCACCCCACCCCCCAAAGCTCTTGTGTGCGTATCTGCCTGTAAGGTAAGAGTTACTGCATACAAATTTATATTGGTTGTTTTTCTTATGTGGTCTTTCACTCATGATTCCATTCCCAGCTTCATGCAAATTCACTCTTTTCAGTGAAAGGCATGGCTGTACAAATAGCTGACTGATGCAAGCTAGGTAAAGCTTTATGATATGGTGGTTACTTAATAGTAACTAAATAGCAATGGTCTGTGTGAATAAATTTGCCCCATCTGGTAAAATACAGGGTAACTTTATTTCAATTTCTGGRGGAATTACTGTGGTATATATCTTAGGTTGCAAATCACAGTCTAGTTTTCTTCATAGTAACTTGTTTTTGTAGCTCTAGTGCAAGTATATTTGAGAATATTCATACYCTGAGATGCTTATGGTCTATGGGCTCTCTGTGACAGCGTGGACAAGCTGCCATGGGAAGCTTGGCTTCTTGGATGGAGATGGCAGCGAGTACACTTTATTTTGACCTTGTATGCCTGTGGACAATTTAACCTYGCTTGTTATTTCTTTCTTCTTTGAGGGTAAAGCTGTTTGCATCTCTTGGGACATGAGGTCAGCTTCCGAAAGCTTCCATTAACAGCCAAATCCAGACTATAGCTGAAGTGAAACAAAACATTTTATTTAGGAACTGCAGAGAACAAATGTAAAGAAAAAAAACATTTTAAGCTTAAATTGCTTCTATTTTCTGTCTGGATAAGATCACCTTAGTGTGTAGGGTATCAAGCTTGGCACTCATCTATCTATAAGAATGCTGATTACATATACAGTATAGTGTAAATTTAAGATGTGCTAGCTACATTAGCCAGCTACACTAGCTTTTCTCTGTGTGCTTCATTTCATTGTGAGTTAAGGCTGTGGATCTTTATTTGGGGAAATGAAGTTTGAGGCAGAAAACAGAACAGTTTATACTGTGGCAGCTGCATACAAATATTTAGCCTATGCCTTTTTAAAAATCAGAAACAAACAAGCAGTTCATTGAAAGGAAGGCACTTGAAAGAAAACATGAGAAAATTGCTCCTCATTTCCCGAAGGACAAGGTCCTAGGTCTCTTAGGAACAGTGCCGTCTGTTCACAGCTTTTTAAATGGAAGCGGTTGAATCTGCAATAGTTCAGCTGCTTGTGCCCATGACAGAACAGTGCACGTATCCCAGTTTTGTCAGGGAGGAATCTACCTTGTCGCTGAGCAGCTCTGCCGCACTGCTCTGAAATGGGTGCCTCCCGAGCGCCCTTGGCCCAAGGGCATTGCACTGTTGTCTGGCCTGGGGGGCAGCCTTGTGGAGGACCTGCCCGAGCAAGCCTGCAGCACAGCGCCTGGTGCTCGCAGAGCAGAGGCAGGGCGGCGGCGGGTGGGCAATCTGCCCCGGCCCCACAGAGGCTACGTGGGCAACACGGTGCACTYGGCCCGGGGAGTCTGTGCAGAGCAGCCAGTACCTGCGGGGTACGTTTGCGCTGTGGCTGGCTCACATGCTTAGGCAAGCCCTCTGCTGCAGAAGTTTGAGGTAGGGAAAGGAGAGATTACAGCTGCTGTCAGGCTCTTGTTTTCTCACTACCCATATCTGTCCCTTGGTCATTTCTTTTCTTCTCTTGGCTTCTTAGAGGAATAACTTCATAAGCTTTGACATATTGCCAATACAATTTCTTGATTAAGTATTTTGTCTTTTTTAAAGCATTTTTAGCATTCATTCTGGATGTGTAATGACACTTGCGTTTGTGTACAATATCCCTGTTGTGTTACAGTTTACATGTTTGTAGTTGCATTAGAGATTTGACCTGCTTTAGATTTTATTTTTCCTTTTGAGTTGCAGAAAACTGTATTTTATCATTTAGTTCAATGTTGTCATCGGGCAGAGCTTCCCTTTTGAAGAGACTTGGAAGGCTGGAGTCTGTCACTCCGGGCTGTAAGCTCAGTGTGAAGTACCCGCTGGTCCTTGCAAAGTGCACGTAGGCTCCCACGTCCTTTGGAGGGCATCTGCTGCCCAGAGGTAACARTCTTGCAGAATTGCTAAACTTGGCAGAGAAAATTAAGCCAAGTGTGTTGAGGAGTAGCTCACTTGCAAAACTCTTACTTTCATCTTGTCCTCTAACTGTAGTCTTGAATTAGGCCATGAATGATTTTGAGATTGTCGACCATATGAACTTTAAACAAAAACCAGAAGTCTAAGAGACCATTTTAAAACTTCTTTTTGTAAACTCCTGTATCTCAAAAATATAACTTTGATTGTTTTGGTAAATTGGAGTTTAACTTCATTTGGTAGGGCAACTTGCTTAGGTTTGGGGAATTTGAAGCAGTATAATTACAGTCAGTGATGAACAAAAAGCCCAACCCTTCGTTGCTTTTCAGGCCACTTTTCCTGGAAATACATTCTGTTCAAGATGGGCATGTCAGAAAGCAGCTGATGATCCTGCTCTATCCACATGCACCTCTTGTTTCATGATGGGTTACATACCTCACTGGACCAGAGTGAGAGTAATTCATGCTCATATTCATAACATTTTGTTCAGTTGTTTATTTCATCTTAAACATAATTCAGTTTTCCAGTAGACAGTCTAATTTTCCATTAGACAGAACTGTTCAAAGTTTTTTTTTTCCTTTTTTTTTTTTTTTGGATTGGAAAAAATCTTCTTTCATGTATGCCTCAAAAGGATGAAAATAGCATACATTTCATCAAGTCATTGCTTGTTTTAGAAAACTGTGGGATAATAAATCTTACCTACTCTTCTCCTTCACTTTATTTTTGCTGGTAGAGACTCATATGTGATGCCAGGCATTTTCCTTGTCTTGGCTGGCAAAGTCACTGATGATGCATCATTGGTACATTAATGACTGCAGCTGTGCCTTGGCAGGCCTTTGGGAATGTGAGCTTGCTCCTACTGGTTGCATTGCAGAATTGCAGCTCAGCAGTTTTCATAAATAAATGAATAAATATTAATTTTCCTTCAGTCCCACTAAGCTAGCCTTTTCATGCTTACAATTGCAACCTTAAAAGCTTAGGGAAAAACTAGCTGTGTTGGAAAGGTAGCCCTGCCTTCAGAGATTGTGTTGGAACTGCTATTATTGTCAGCACTTGTGTTTTGATTGGTGCCTAGGAACTTACTATGTCTAACAAATATCAGATCATCTTCCAGGCAGTTGCCTAAAACTACAGTTCTCCCCCTCCATTTTCCTCTTTTAAGGTCTAGTCAACACATGAACACTTTTTTCATGTAAACTCTGCCCTCGTGTATGGAATCGGTATAAAGGTAAGCAACTAGAAGTTTAATTTATATAGGTGGTTAGAGGAAAGGACACTTTTTTAGTCCTGTCAATGTTTATCASGATTCCCTTTTTTTACACCTAGGCTTTTGCTAGCCTGCAGTTGCCTCAAAATCTTGCATCTCTTCCCCTCACATCTCCACTTGAGTCTTGTTTAAAATACAGTGGCACCCTTTTGTCATTTAATATGTTATGTTATCATGTATAATAAGTGCATCTAACTTCGTTAGTCTGTTCTTTCTGCTGCAGTATGTTACATCATTTCTGCTGTCACTGTTTGAATTATTACATAAATTTTACAGAAAAATGCCCGTGCACCTGTGTTACTGAGGTCTGAGCTGACCTGTTAATTCTTGCATTACTGAAACCTGCATTAAGTTCTTGTCTTAATGGTAAGAAATCATCAGATGGCCTTATCATAGTTCATTATTATTTATAGTACAATAGCAAAGATTTAGCTCCTCTAAGAGAGCAAACACTGACATTAGTCAGAGAGATGAGGCATTGATGAAGCATACTTAGCATGGGAGCTGTTTCCTTCTTGTAAGTTAAGTGTAATTGCTTGCTTCTTTGTATCTTTTTTTTTTTTTTTTTTTACTTTATTTATGTAGATGGAAGAAACAACCATGGTGAGATATAGTGTGCATTAAGTAAATGGTTAATAGTAAGTAGATTAAAAAAAAAAAAAAAGCATATATATTTARGCAAATCAGTGTTTTGCTAGCAAAGAACCTTGCAGTTTCATTTAGTGCAGTGAACATAGGTGCAAGATGTAAATAAGCTTTTAAGTCCTCATTGCCTTAGGTAGACAGGCACTAGAGAACCATATCCAGGGTTTGGAAGGGAGAAAATCCTGGGTACTGTTGATCAAAACCACCCRTGACATGCCTAAGATTGCCTTTCAATGCTTGGCCAGCTCAGTATTATCAGTGGAGTATCTGAAAGCAATAGGAAGCCTTCAGGTAATGTACCAGAGAAGGGAGTATGCCTTTTCAGCTTTCTCTTTAAAGTGGTGAAATATTGAAGATAAAACTCAATGCTTTCCCTTCATCCTCAAAAAGACAAATGATAACTTCATGGATATAAATGTAAATTATAATTCTGTGGTAAGATTATAAGGGGTTAATTAATACTGTGCTGTAGGGTACTGTAAATTATTTTCCATAGATAAGTGCAGAGTTATGAGCATAGGCACAAAATCCTAAGAAAAGCATTTTGTATATTGTGATAAGTAAGAATAAAAATGGTGGAGAAAACTATAATATTTCCCCGCAAGAACAGCTGCTGCAGTTCAGGCCTGTGGTTGCTGACCTCACTTCTCCTAAAACACTACCCTGCATCCAGCTGCATCATCAGCACCATGTTACTAGAAAAACTCTGGGACGGGTTTCTCCACAGCTGCTTTCTGTGCTTTGCKAGCTAGCACAGGTAGCTAGCTAGCTAGGTTTTACTTCTAAGGTGTCCTCTTCAGAGCGGATGTGATGACTCCAGTCACTCCACCCTGGACAGCCCTGTCCTAGCAGGCTCTGCTAGTGCAGAGTTACAAAATGCACTATTCCTTCATGCATTGCTACCCACAGTGAGTCCAGAGTTTTTTGAGAACGGAGCTTGTGGGCCCCAAGTTTCAAAGGACCCATGTGTGTTTTGAAATCCTGCAGCTACTTGCGCTCCTTAGGCACCTTTTCTTCATAGTCAACTGCCGGAAGGATGAGGGAACAGAGGGATGACCATGTTGGTCTTTGGAAGTGGCTCCTGGATGGGTGGTTGGAGAAGCAGACTTGGCTGCAGTTCCTTGTGCTACTTCCCCAAAATAGGGAGCAGGGCTGCAATGCCCCAGTGCTGCTGGAGAATGTGAGAGGCTGGTACGGCTGCAGCCTTCTGAGGAACAGCAGAAAAGCCTTTGCTCCCTCTGGGTGAGCATCCTGGTATGCAGGCTAACAGTGCTGTACTCGCAAGAGAAAGTCAAACCTAGCAGGCATGATTTTAGGTCTTCGTTTTTTTCAGAGGCGATTCTTTTAGCTGATTTGCATATTCTTATGCAGTTTTTTTGTTTGTCTGGGTTATCCTCCCTCCCATGTTTCCCTCAGATAATTGAGAAAGAGTTTTATGTCAGGTRAGGTGATGTGAGACCCACATTGAGAACTAGATGGGCATCTTTAAACTGTCCCATTCACTGTAAAGATTAATAGGGAAGATGGAGGATGTAAGAAAGACTTCCAAGTACTCCATCCAGCACTAGATGATACCATTTCAGCTTCACTGTATTGTTTTCTTTTTAGTAATCTCTTATGAAGRATCTTTTCTGTTATGTTTGTGCATAATTTTCATTATTATCAGTGAAAGTGAAACCTGAATTGACAGGAAACTGAATCTCTAACCTAAGTAAGTCTATATCATGCATTTATGAATACATAAAGAAATTCATGTGCTTCACTGTATGATAATATATAAAATATATGTAGACGATATAGAAATTTATTTTTAAAGCAAGAAAGGCATTACGAGTGAATAAAATATATCTATTTGCCTCTAACTGTAAATTCCCTTAGAGGACCTTTTTTCTGAATCAAACTAAGTTAGTTTATACCATTTCTTACCAGATAATATGTTCTCCCTAAGCAGAAATTGTATCATGAAATCTCAAATTGGGATAATTTGCTAACCAGAAGTTGTCTGAGCAATGAATTAAACCTGACAAATCTGTCATAAAGTGTACGTTTTAATAGAAGCTTAATCTAAGCTTTCATGACTTTGTCAAAACCAATAATGTATCAACAGCTAGTTCTAAAGCTGGGCTGTATCATAATGCAGAATTACAAAGGTTAACAGAGTTTTTAAGACCTGGCTGTGAAGTTTTATACATTTCAAAATGGCTTTAGCATAAGGCCTGTTTTTGATCGCTTAATGAGTAAAGGCTGTGTGTTAAAAAGTTTGCTAGAAAATGTTTTGCCACTAATTTCACAAGTAGTGTATTTCAGTAAAGAAATTGATGTTTAACTGATGATTTTTTAGAATTTTGATGTGAAGAAAGGAAGAACCATACTGAGGTTTCTTTTTGCCTCAAGTATCTGTTGCACTCCTTTCAATTTGTGAGACATGTTTGTGCCTCTTATTTGACAGCCCTTGCTAAAATGCAGTAATTGTAACACAGGTTGGGAAGTCTGAATGAATTCCTAAGATTTTAATCAATCACGCTTTGTCTTTTTTCCTGGTTACCTGACACTATGTTCAACTCTTTTCCCCAGTGCCAACACAGTCCCTTTCTTCTCTTCCTTGTGCACCTGTACCATCTATTTCCAATGAAACGTCAGTGCACCTTGACAATAGATAAAGCAGAAAAAGTGTAATTTTAGAAGAATGAGACTGTTTAAACATTGCTTCAGAATTCTTGTTTCATAGATGATAAGTATATAGAATAAAAGACATTCCTGATTGACAATATAGAGATGTTGGGGAGGTTGAAGCATTGTAACAATCAGATTATACAAATATTTTGTTAAAGGAATATTGTAGAATTGTGAAATAGTTTTATAAGAATCTTTGTTTCTTAAAATTCAATTATGTTTCTTGTCTGTACAATAGATTTGACTTCAGGGAGAATTGTGCTGAGTCAAGTTATAGGAATAAACTGTCCCAGGAAACAACATTTCCTTCCTTCTTTTCCTGTCCTCCCTTCCCCTCTCCTTCCTACCTCAGAAAATAAATAAAAAAAATAATAAAAAAAAAAAAAACAACAAAACCAAAATAAAACTTTTCTCCAAAAAGAATAAGCAAGCAAAACTCCTATCTCATCATGATGCAAGAAAGAAGATTTGAAAGAAAAATGTAATAATTGAAATTTAGTACCAGGTTTAGTAAATTTGATGTGATTCTCTAACTACAGTGAAAGTACTGTTGGTACTCAGCTCTTGCATAAAGGAAGAATATTTTAAATTTAATGCAATCTTAATTTTAAAAAACTGTCCTGTGAATGTGGTTGTGTACAAGCTCCAGCTGTTGCCTTTCTTGTTAATTAAAAAAGGAAGTAGAAATAAAGTAGTAGAAGTTAACTTTTCTATCAAAGCAGAAACTAAAAAAATGGTCCAGTTCTTCTCTTACTCTTGCGTACCTTAGGGAGTAGTGTTTATTTAGTTCTTTATACATCTTAACTTTGTGAATGTTTAAAACAGCATTTTTAGCAGTATAATTGCTAAACATGCTTATGATACATACTGAGGTAATTATTTCATGGTTTTAGTGATGCAGAGAATAAATGCACTATATCCATCTTGATTCCAAAATCAGTCTGTGCATATTGGAAAGCATCCCATATTATAAATTTATTTTCTAATAGAATTGTAAGCATTCTTGCCCTGCCTGCCATAAATCTTCAGAAAACTTTCATTTATTAACAGTGATCCGTTTGCTTAAGGTTGTAAGTAGCGGATATAGTTATCTCTGTCTTTGCAAAGTTCACTTCAGCTCTGGATAAGATTATCTTATGAGAGAGGTGCTTTTGTGTGTATGTTTTTTCCAGTTGATWTTTAACCTGAAGCCATAATGATTTTTTTCTTTAAGAAAAAGTCTGAGCTTCCTCTGGCTAAAGATTGCTTGTAGCATATTAAAAGAGCCACATACAATTTTTTCTAGTGGTAGCCATGACTTAAGGTAATTCAACAAATCATAATGCCTTATTGATCATGGTGAAGAAAATAAATATTTAAGTAGTTTTTTCTCTTTCCTCTCTTAAAAAAMTAACAACCAAACTTTCAACTATAATCTCCATCCTCTTTGTCTTTCAACCTTCCACTCCCACTGGGTTGCAGCAACAAGGACCTCCCTTGCTGAAGCCCAGGCTTGAACCAGGGACCTGTAAATCTTCAGTCGATTGCTCTTCTAGCTGAGCTATTTCAGCCCCACTGGACCAAAGATAACTGTAAATACCAAAAGCCTCATTAAACTATGAATAAACAGATGTGTTACTTGTTTCGAGTATGCCTGTTCTGCAGATGCATGTGTTAAACTCTGGGCTGTCGGCGAGGAAATGAAATTCTGCTGGCTTTAAACTGCCTTTGCAGTCTTGTGTTGTAGAGAGTGGCGAATTTCCAGAGCATTTCTGTCCTGGAGGGGTTCAGTCTGGATTTCCCAGGGCTCTCAGCAGGCCTGCATGATGACTGTGCTGTGGCCCTGGCTCGGGGCTGCCTCCCAGGAGGCTTGAGAGCATCTCTTCGTAGAATCGTCACCATATGGTTGTCGAATACAATATCTGCGCTAGTTCTCTCCTCACACAACTGTTAAAGGATATGCTAGAATGTCATTATGTTATTATGTCATTAGCCCAGTTCCTAGTATGTAAGGCCAAGCTTGCATGAAGGTCACTCCTGACAGGTCGTATTTGTTGATATATATTTTATGGAATATTAAATGAGAATGTACTTATTTTCAGATTTTGGTAGCTCAAACAAATCTGATTTGTTATATATTTCATATATATGAAATGTAACATATGTTATATTTCGTAACAGGTATCATCATCTAAGCAGGGCTCTGAGCCCTGGGGCCGCTGCCCATATGTGGACTTACCTTGGATACTTTAAAATGATATGATGTCATTTGATTATGTGTCCTAATCAGGTGCCCTGCAGGAGCTGATGTGAAGTTTTCCTTGCCAGCTGGGCACCACAGCAGGCAGGAAGTGCCGGCAGCGCAGCAGGTAGAAGAGCGCTGTGGGGTTGCAGCTGTGCAAGGCTATGAGGAAAATCCAGAAAGCRGAGACAGGAGCAAGAGCCTCAGGTTCTTCAGGGGTGCTATGTACTTCTTAAAATTGTTTTCTATGCTTAGTTAAGAAACACCAAAAGCTAAAAGCATGAGACTGGTATTTTTTTTGGAGCAAGGTTTCATCTTCGTGGGCAGATAGGACCAACCCATTAGAACTGGATTTTTCTTTTTATTTGATGCCAACCAGTCATGCTTGGATAACAAAGTATTGGAGAAGCTTGTTTCAAAATTAACTAATATGATGTCGTTTGTGTYGCTAGATCCCTTCCTGCATGCCTGTCTGCTTTCCTGATGCTCTCCTCTTCCATTCTCTCCTGGGTCCGCACTCATCTCATCCATGGGAAAGCTGTCTCAGGGCTGACTGGGAGCGGTGGGTGCCGTTCGGTTGGCAGGTGCCCACGAGGTTAACTGGGCGGCTGCTGCCAGACATATCACGTCACCTGCGCTGTTGGTTCGTCTGCCACCAGCAGCTGGTGTGAGTGACACTGAGAAAGGCATCTCATGAGGTTTGCTTTAAAGCATCRCTACTTTTTGTTTCAACTTGCAGTTCAGCTTCACACTTGAGGGAAAAATGTATTAAAAACTAYTGTGAATGAACTTCTGATTAAGTAGTATATGTGGTAAGATGTAGGACAAAATTGAGTGTAACAGGAGACAAAAACAAACTAAACAGTGCCTCCTGTAGCACTGTGCTTGTGCTTTCTGTTGGTCAGGTGAACAAACGCTTAAAACTAAATATATTTATTCTTGTGAGTTGGTGCAAATGCTGTTACTTTACAATAGCTGGTGACTTGACCRGTGTCTTTTTTCAAAAGTGGAAAACATGATTTAAGTTAAGTCAARAAATAGTGATGGGAACTCCAGGCTATAATAAGAGATTTTGCAGCTCCGGAGTCAAAGGTTTGGGATTCCTGAGGGTAACGCGGTAGCTACTACTGTTGGTTTGATGGTTGACTGGTTTTCTTATGGTAAAGCTTAATGAAACATGCCCTCCCTATGTGCTGAGGAGGGGAAAGGATAATACGTTACATACCAGTTGTAGTTACTTTACTGCAGCCAATAAAACAAGTCCATTTAAGAGTTGCATTTTTCTGATTCTAAAAAGGCAATAATACTTACTTCCTTTCAAATTGTAAATCCCAGTTATGGTGTGAGTAGAAGTAAGAATAAAAGGCAGTGCAGATGTTGGTTTTCTAATTAATACGTAAGGATTTTTTTCTGAAGTGCATAAATCTAGTCAGATGATTTGTGGAACTAACTGTGAAACTGATGTATGTCAGACATCTGGCATATGCTTAACTTTTACTTTGCACTTGGTATTTTATGCATGACAAGGAATAGGTGATCGTGATTGAAAGCCTTTCAAAAATGCAAGCGAAAATTACATGTTTCCAAAGTTCTAATGGTAAGGGGATGACTTGTGTATCATAATTAATGTTTTCTCCAACTCTGTAATGATCGTCATTTCTAACAGAGATATTTTACATTTTATTTCAGGCCTGTAAAGCTGGTAATTGTGAGATAGGAAACTAAATGTTGGAAGTGAAAAGAGATTTGAGTGGCAACAGACTACTTGATATTTGTCCTGTTTTCCTATTTGAGAGCTTGTGAAATTCAGTGAAAATGTTACAGAAATTAACTTGATTTTTTTTTTTTTGGTCACCTACTTTAATTACTGAGGGCTTAATCAAAATCTTTACAGTATCTGTTCATAATATCAGTTGGTTCAGTTGGTTCAGTGTTCAAGGATTGGCTCAAGGTTGATGGGATTTTTTATTYTACCTCTGCTGGTAGGGGCATGAACCTGTAAATACCACAAATAACTTTTTTTTAGCTGACATTGTTACTTCCACCAACTCCAAACATTGAATTTTGCAGTGTTTGAGAGGAGGTCTGGTAAGAGAGGAAGGATGTATGCAAAAGTCTACTGAAGAGTAAGATCAGTCTGATATTTTGAAAACATCCATTTTTTTAATATATATTTCATGAAATTCTAATTCTAAGGACTGGAAACGATTTAGATTATTCTAAATTGTCTAAAGATAACTTCCTCTTGTCTAAGGCTGTTTTATTGTATACAAACTAATGAATATTGTAAAACAGACTTGGACAAAATTGTCCCAAARATTATAGTATTAAGGTACTGCTCTTGACAAGACTAAAACAATTCATTTGTCTATATGAAGAATCATACATCATTGCTGTAGATTTTTTTCCAATGGTTTTTGGAAACGTTGACATGAAAAGTTTTGGGTGAAACCTCAGCCTATAGTTGGACTCCCATCAATAATAGCTTAATAAATGGTATTTAATGTAACACAGTTTTGAAGGGATGAGCGTAGCGCTTCAAGCTTAACTATTAAAAAAGCAGAAATAAAAACAGCCTAGTATCAATCCAGGTAGAATACTGCTACTAATAACAGAATAAGAAAAGCAAATTGAGTTCATAACTGGAAAACTTTATTTAATTTTTGGTTTAAATTCCATAACAGTTTGACAAGTGGTTGTCTTGAAACCTTGTTAGGTGAACTTTGAACTTTGCTTAGTAAGTCTTGTACAGTGTGAAAATGTAACAAAAATCCCCCCAACCTCTATGAAAAAAATCGCTTAGAATTCCGATGAATATGCCAGCACATTTTTGATTGGATAAGAGAAGAAATAACATATCTTGAGATGAAGAAGCAGAACAAATGTATAACTGATCTGTTTGAAAATGTTYGGTAAATATTACTGATGAATGTAATAAGTAAATAACCTGGTAAAAATGAGTTAGAGATGCCACTAATATAAGGCAAAATTAAGCAAGTGATTGAGGAACTCAGTAATTAGAGCCTCAACTGATGGCCTAAATGATATGTTAATACAAAAATTGGTGATTATTAAGAGAAATGATTGTAACATCCCGTAAAGGTTTGGGTTTGTCAGGAGTTTTCCAGGAGTAAGTTACTTTGTGCTGGAGGGCTATCCAAGAGAGAAGGAATGAATTGCTCTTATGAGTTGCCTTTTTTTTTTTTTTTTTTTTTTTTTTTTTTTTTTGGTGTGTGTGTGTGTGTGTGTGTGTACTACTAAAGAGGCTCTAGTGTTGACACACTTAGCTGGATGTGTGACTAGGATGAATTGCACACCAACTCTCCTGCAGCATGTCTCTTGAGGAACCTTATGTGGTCAGCTGACTTACTCTTTAGTTAGCACACTGTCAGCACCGAATCCGACACAAACCACAGCAGCTGCAGCCATTTCCACTGAAAACTGAAATAATGGTAGGGCCTTACTTATATATGATTTATATAATATAGTGATTAGACTGCTTGTTTTAAAAGGAGAAACTTTGATTCAGTGCCTTTGTGAACCTCTGAAGGGCTCATGAGAGTGATTTTACTCTTTAAGGTTAGATGCTAGGTTGTAACAGTCATTTTCATCCCCTGCTGGTGGAGTTATGCTGAAAAGAAATKTATGCATGGAAGAGCATAACTCATCTAATGATTTAGAAAATTCTGTTGGAAGAAAAAAAAAGTCTCAGATTCTTATTTTTTCTTCAGGACTTTATTTATCTGATTTTAAATGGCAGCGAGGTGAGCTGTATAAGTAGTATTGAGAGCTTGGTATCAGGTATTCCTACTCCCAGAAGACTGTTTCTATCACTAAGCTAAAAATTAGAACAGGACCTTGCCTTGTATTGTCTCTTTGTCACCCCATAAATCTTGCATTCTTTGAAGTGGGCCTGGTTTCAGTAGAAAGGGCGAGGTGTGCCTGTTGCCYTGTCTTCTTTGCAGTCTCTTCTCCTTCCTTCCTTTTTTTAGGCTATAACCTGGTGGTCACAACCCTCTTCTGGAGTACTGTTGTGCTAAGCAGGGAGTKGACCTGTGTCTTAGAAAGTGCTCTAACTGTAGAATCACTAAGGTTGGAAGGGACCTCTGGAGATCATCTAGTCCAACCTCCCTGCTCAGCAGGGTCACCTACAGCATGTTAGACAGGGTTGCATCCAGGCGGGCCTTGAATATCTCCAGAGAAGGAGACTCCACAACCTCTCTGGGCAACCTGCTCCAGTGCTCCGTCACTCCCACAGTGAACAAATTTCCCCTCACGGTCAGGCGGAACTTCCTGTGGCAGAACCCTTACRCCATTGTGTGAAATGTGATGCCTTTCTTGTAGTTCAAGAAACAAAAAMCATTAAAAATTACCCCAAGCTCCCAGAAGTGACCTGAGCACTTGAAAGCAGGAAGGATATGGGGTCATGAAGCCCAAGGGCACATGGATATCATACTCAAGGCTGCAGAGCAGCACCCGACCCAGCAACAGGAGCAGTTTCAGATGCCACAGGCAGTGGTGGCAGTGTACCCAGCTCCCTGTCACTTGCTGGATCCTGTGGTTTTCATGCCAAGACATCAAACTCATCTCACATATTGCTTAGGGAGCTTAAGCACGTAACACAAAGCTGCCTATTGTCTTCTTGGAGCCAGACTCTTCAGAGTTAYGGATCTTCAGTACTGCTGTATCTATGTCTGGGGATACAGTCCAGTCCTTTATTTAAACTCCCATATTATTAAATGTGAATATTCCCATTTCTTTGTTTTTTAAACAAGCTCTTGGAGAGTTACTGCTGAAGAGGCAGCCTTGCTACAGCACTGCAGCTTGCTTATCTTTCTGGAAATCTCACTGTGGAGAACRAAGTGAAGTTTTTAGAATTAATGTGGTCTCTCTGTCCTGGTAAACTGGGATGTTAAAGTGATTGACTGTTGGTTTGAACATTTTAGGAGAACCAGCCCATCAGTTATTACAGTTAACCAGTAAAGGGGCTAATACATGTGTTGTGTATACATACTTATGTTTGCATGTTTTTTAAAATTGTGACAATTTTCCTCTTTTGTCTTGTACAGAAAAGAAAATTCTGACACACTGATTCCTTTGGAAGATTTTCTCCCATTTTAATATCTACTGTATTGCATCTGCTGACAAGTGTTCTCAGGAAAAAAACAGTGTTAGGAAATGTCTGATTGTGATGTTTCCATGACATGACAAGAAATCAGAACCTATACGGTCAACAGGCCTCAGTGTGGACCAGTTGTCAAATAGACAAACGCTAATATTATCCTGATGGAAAAACAGAGTAAACTGGRTGCCCCCCAAAACAATAATTTGGGTTAACTCTTTTGCATAATCTGAGGGGGGTAGACACAATCACGGTCCAGATGTGCTTTAGTTGCACTTTCAGCCTATTGTCTGCTTGATTGTGTCTGATTCTCAGCAGATCTGAGAAATGTAGTGCCAAAAGATGTCACCAGGCAGGATGATTTCCGTAATCTGACAGCCTTTCTCCCCTCTTTCCGCATTGTATGCAAAGGAACATGGGATCATTTTGATCCCAGTCTCCCAAGCTAAGAAAGTAAATAATAGAATAAATTCTTGGGTTCTTTGAGGCTCACAGGTTTAAACACCGTGTTGCCTTGAGTAATTTCCATGGCCATTTAATTTAAGAGTCTCCTGGTAAATCCAAAGTGGAATGTGGAAATTGAATTAATCTGTTCTGCATGATACATCGTAATTAGCAAACAAAAGTCTGCATTTGGGTAGTACTGGTGATGCGTAGCTGTCTTCATTGAGATTGTACCAGTTTTACTAGTTAAAGCGGAATTTAGTGTTACAGCTAAATCTGTTGTGTGGCTGATGTGTATTGCAACAAAATCCATGCAGGTTTGGCTCAAAATGAGACTGCTGCTCTACTAATCAGAGTAAAAACACTCTTGTTATTGAATCAACAGGCAGCAGCTGACTACGCAGCTGAGGAAAATGTGATAAAATTTTTTTATGAACAAGTAGCTTTTGGTTACTCATTTCAGGATAGCGGGCAAAGCTCTCTACCTCGAAATCATGAACTGCAGGACTGTGACTATGCAGAGTGCAGGGGAGTGTGCTGCGTTGCTGCTTGTATCAGGCTCTGCTCTCGGCTTTTTAAAGCTGTCCCTTCCTTTTGCAAAATCACATTAGTGTGTTACTTTAAAGATGAAAACATGCTTTTATGGTGTAACTGGCATTATTTTTGTATGATCTTTCATCAGTTACTCCATGCATTACAGTTTCTGTTATACTCAGTAATAGAGGGTAAACTACAGTCACATTTCAAAGTAGTAATATTCTTCTCCTAACTCTACTGGGAAAAACAGGAGTCTTTGGGGAACTAGGATTTAGTTTGTCTTGTTTTAGTGTCAGAAGTCATGAGTAGGTTAGCAGTTACTTGAATGTCTTTTATTTATGCCGATGTCTGACAGAATTGGAAATAGAAACTGTCAGCTTGCTGATTGGTTATGTAAAACCACCAGCAAAACCAAACTAGATATGCTTGTATTATGTATGTGTGTCTACTTTGCTTGAGGATATTTTTATAAAGTATACAGGGGAAGAAGTTCCCTTTGAGCTTTAGACCTTAGTATTTTGGAGACTGAGCTAAAAAGTAGCCTCTTCCAAAGATAGACCCATGTTCTTGATATCACAGGATGTGTGTGTGTGATGGTACAGGTTAGAAAGGTCAGTTTTGAGACTGATCAAAATACTTTAAAATTAAATGCCTTTAAGAAATAGACATCTTTTGCAAAATGGTTCAGTTTGCAATGAAAGAAGTTTTTCAGCATTTTGCCGAATGAAAACAAAAAGAAACACTATTATTTTGGAATATTCTTTATTGACAGAATCTCTGTTTTTGGATCAGCTCTGATCTGTCTATACAAAATATGCATTAGAAACAGTTCATCCTATTGGTATTAGGAAAGTAGAAATCTATGTCACTGCCATTAATCTATAGTGCTAGGGACTCAAGATTCCAGTCCAACAGAGTGAGGAAATTATTGCAAGGCCTGCAAGTCAGTGCTACATGTAGAGTTAACATACATTTAAAGAATTTACAGTTAAAAAAAAATAAAAAAAAAAAAAAAGGAAAGTTACCAGTCAGAAATACCTTTGCACTTGGGGTATAAAATCACAGCTTTGCTTTTGCTATTTCCTACTGTTTAAAGTGAATGGCAAGTATTTTCATCTTCTGCAGCTTTGTATTCTTGCCTTGGAGCATAGATTGGCAGCCTTGTTACACAGGACTGTCTTTGAGAGGAATACTGTGGCAACAGGCTGGAACAAAAGCTCTCCCCATTTAGCTTCTGAGGCGGCTTTGGGAAAGATGGCACACGATTACCAGATTCATAACAACTGTTTGTCTTTGCGCTACTTTGAAAAGTGACTGCTAAAATTACATTTTGTATGTATAACTGAAGAACACACAAAAGATGATACCGACTTGGGCCTTTTTTTTTTGGCCCTTAAACTCAAGAAGAACCCTCTTTTGAGTTAACAGAATTTTTATTTCTTTATTTCTTACCTTTATTTCTTTAGGTTTGGTCAGGGTTTTTGGGTACTTATTTTTCGCAATCCCCTTTCAAACTAATAGACTTGAGCATAGAATATTTAGTACAGTGAAGAATCATAAATCTTCAACTTTGACCATTTTAGAACATTAAGTGAGAGATTAAGAGTGTAAAATCAAAGCAGCAGTTCAACTTACTCATAGACAATTTCCCCGAAAGTGCTGCACTGTCTTGCAAAGCTATTTCTGTATAATACAAAAGTACTGATTTAAATTCTTTTGATAACCTTCTCGTGTGCATCTCCTGCCTTAATCACCAGTGATTTGTATGGAATTGGTTGGCCACATTGGGCTGAGTCTCCATTTCAGTTGGGAGCAACAGATGATATGGGAAGAATGGGAAACATAAGACATGGAACAAAAAGCAGACTATGTGATTACCTTGTTTGCAGAAGGACAAATGAAGTCATGTTAGAATTGCAGGAAATGACATTTTAGTTGTTGCTACTTTGTGCAAGCTGATGGTTTCATAGTAGATTCAGGGATGTTTTGCAGTCATGTCTGAGCTGAAGTGATCATTAAATACTATCTAAAATTATTTTAGTTTTTCATTTATTGTTAGTGTATTCACTGAATCAGTGATGTAGGTATAGGATTAATATACTGCGCAAAGGATGTAAGTAAAAAACCTTCCAAATAAGCTGCCAGCAGAATTCTTTAACAGTTTCCTCCATCACTTGAATTAAAGAAGGAATGTTATTTGTTGGCACTGGTGGTTAATTATCTACAAGCCATGAAAGGGAACAATTCAGATGGCTGAATAAATGCATTACTTCCAAGTTAATCTGTGTTACAATGTTTGCAGTTGTATTCTCTATCAGTAAAAGTATGACTTTTATACTTTGAGACTAGAGAGATTTCGGTGTGTCAAGTTACTGATTGAAATAAACTTCCTCTTTCAAGAGTGTGCGAGTCAGGATGAATTGCTGATTCTCAAATCTTCCTAGTGTTCACATAGTTTTAGAAGACAAGCTGCAGTTAGTCCTGTTTTCCTGCAAAAATGAATGGGAAAGTAGAAGTAAAAATATGACTACTGCAGAATGTAGGCTATCCAAATTCAATGTTTACTATGTTTACCTTTGAAAATCTTRTAAGCTGACTTTGGCTGAAAGTAGGGACAGCTCTGAATAACTGTCAGCAGAGCAAAGTGGGATCTGTACATGGGATCTGTATCTTGTGCTCACAGGCACTTTGCACAGCTGGTGACTTTGAAGATAGGTAGGCCTAGGGAAATCATAGCTCAGATAGACATCTGTAAGAAATATATCTGTAGCTGCATGATGCAAATAAGAATGATAAAAATCAGACTTCTTTTTTTATCCAAATCATAGTTTTATTAACAGAAAGTCAGGTGTCTGAGTAGAAATGCATTTTAACAAATTTAATTGAAAAGTTATCTTCTCAAAGGAATGGAAGTGTATCACAATTAAAATTTATTGTGCACAAATCAGTTTAGATCTCCTAAAGTCCAAAATGGGTAGCAAGGCACAACTTGCTAAGTACATCTTTGCTCTTCATTGTTTCTATTTACTGGTTTTATAGATTTTCTGCATTTTCTGGAGTGTTGTTAGYTTCTGGATTTGTTCAAAATTGGAAATGAGTTTCTTGTTGCTTTTGAAATTTATCTGTGTAACTTCTGTTTGGGAGAGGCCTTTGCTTCTTGCTGAGGCAATATACATCAGTACTTTCAAGAAACAGAGACTTAACTGCAATATTTTCAACAGAATAATTTAGATTTATCTATTTTCCTTGATTAACTCACAAATTAGCTATTTGAAATGTTTGGCTGGTCCAAAATTCTCTCTGTAGAGAACATTAATTTGTAAGCAGCATCAGTAATTTAGTAGCATACATTTCACAGTTGGCAGGCTAGTATGACTCGGGAGAAATATTTGTACCCTTCTATAGTTATTTCTGCACATGTTCATTTTGTAATCGATGAAATACCACAGCAGGGCAAATCAAATACATTTAATAAGAGAGCAGCCTCTTTTATCACTTCAAAATTTTTTCTTTGTGCCTGCTGCATGCATTGCAGTGTAGGCTAGAGAATTCCAGCTTCCTCCTCTTTGCAAAGCTGAGTATTGATGCAGTTGTTATTGTTCAGATAGTTGAGAGAGTTCAGCTGTAGTGTTATTAACCATCTGCAGCACTACCAAAAGCGAGTGTTCAAAAAATCACAACATTGTAAAATTATTTTGTTATTTGAAATTTACCTTCCAGTTTCTGAGTGGGAGCCGTATTTTTCAGCGTTTTTGTGACCGTAAGAATGAAAACTTGAGGCTCACCTGATCAAAATAAGAATTTTGCCTATGGCGAAATTATAAGAAGCACCTGAAATACTAAGGCGCACAACCTCCTGGGCTACTCTTTGAGGGGTACGTATACGTGGCACATTTCAGTTGATTTAAAAATGAAAGAAGCTGAATTTGCTTTATAGCAATACATTGTTAAATTCTCCATCCCTTTGAAGGAAAGTGTTAAGTTTCTAAGAACTAGTTTTCTATGTAAAAGGAAAAACTAGTTTTCTTCTAGTTTTCTGTATTTAGCTCTTTCTATGACAGTAGATTCATACATATAATTTTAATAGAAAACAACATAAATACTGTTGTGGTACTCAGCTGCAGCAGTAAGAACATGTTGGAGAAAAGGGAGTATAACCACTATTTCCAAAAATTCTTTACGTTCTAGCCCAGTAGTAGAAAATACGTCTGAGCGTTGCAGCACACCTTGCAGGTGCCWGTGCTTGCTGCGTGGGTGTGAGCCTCCCTTTGGCTACAGCCTGCTGCTTACGCCCTTGCAGGGCTGTATGGGGGCATTGCATTCAACAGCTGGCTGCGTTTCCTTGGCCTCCGTTCAGAGACAGGGGGCTGAGAAGTACTGTAAGACCTCCGATATTTTTAATGTAGGCTTATATGAATAAGCAGTATCTGGAGAGTATTTCGCTGTATTATGGGCTCTTGCTAGCCAATCCAATGGGCTCTCTAGTGGCAAATCAGAAGTAGCATATCTGTTCTCTAGACCAAAGTGAGCTTTGTAGCCACTTGAAAGGCTGCTCTGTTTAAGGTCTCCAAGGAAAGATAAAATTCTCATTGGAAATGAAAAGGAGACCTTGAGAGTCTGTTGAGGTGGTTTGGTAAGGGCAGGATGCAATAGGAATATGTACAAATAATGCAAGTTCCTCTCACTATGTGATTAGTTTCAGTAATTATACTGAGGTACATTATCCCAGAGATTTATTGTGAACGTTTCATTGGCTCTCTTCAGGTCCCCAAGGACACCACTTTTTTTTTTTTCTTCCTGTTTTACTCTGAAAATGTATTAAAAAAATCAGCAGCAGGCCTGTGCTGCAGAAAGCTGAGCTCTGAAAATTGGCAGCTTTCTTAGTCTGTGGCATCATTTGTTGCTAATGAGGGAATGCAGTAAAAAGTGCGTATTAATATTTTATTGAAGAAGATTCATGTAAACTCCAGCTGTGACCACAAAAATCAGTTGTTTTTTTTCAGTGAGAAATAAAAGCAATGGTTCCCTATGGTCTTATTTGATTTCTTTATTCAGCAGCCCCCCATATGTTAGCATACATCTGTGTAGTCTTTTGTATACTTACATAATAGAAAATGCAGTGCTCAATCTTATTTTTATATAAAATGTTAGTGATAAAATTGTTTATTGTAAGACTGCCTATGCTCAAAGTTTTTAAATAATCATCATGCAGTTTTGTTGTTTTGGAGGTTGCAACAACTGTATGTAAACAAATGTACAGCAGATGGCACTGTGCTGTAACCATAGCATGAGAGTTTTGGGTAGAAAAACATGTTCCTTTGCAATTTGTATGTATATTTTGAATCCATATTTTCTCGTAAAAATGATAGGAAATTAGAAGGCCAAAGCAGAATTGTGCAAGTTTTTGTATCGTATATGTCAAGTAAAACACTGATCCTTCTTTAGTAATGGTGTTCTGTGCTATGTTTCCAACACTGATCTTTTTTGCTTTCAGTTTGATTCTTGTGTTCAATGTGTAAAAGCTTAGGTGTTATTGAGAAACAGTAAAAACCAAAATAAAGCAACACACAGAGCTTTATTCCTCTGTTCTAAAGCAGATCAAAGAGCATAGAAGAAATTAAGAGAGTTTCCACATGAAATGCTTCAACTGGTTAGGAATTGCCAGGAGACTGTGGAGAGTTTATGGTAAACGGGTAGAAATTGTGCTGAAACTACTTTCTGTGTGCAATTCTGAATAGCTTGTTTTGTTTTTTTCTTTCTCCCTACAACTAGTAAAAACAATCATGAAGAAAGCTTGGTAGCATTCCTGGCTAACCCAATGGTATGCTGATACTTTTATTCAGTACAAATTGTCTAAACCCCCCATAACAATTTGTCAAATGTAAACTAACCAGGATATTAACTACCTTCTGACTTTCGGGTGGGACACTTGACAGCTAGATTGTAGTTTTAACAGTGTTAGTGACTGACTTACTAAATGCATCTAGCATATGTTTTTTAAGATGAAAATATACAATAAATTAAAATAATACAGGGCAAGGATAAGATGAGATGCATGAAAAGCTGAGCTGAGATGCATAAAAATTTTCAGATAATCCAATGGGCTGTGGCAGAGCAGTAAGAGAAAATAATACCATGGTGATCTGCTGAAAATTTTCACCTCTGGAGGAAAGGCTCAGCTCTCCTCTCCTCCTTTGGCTCTAAGAACTGTCATAACAGTATGTGAAAAAGAAATATCTTCTTGTTATACATGTCTCAAATCATAGGAAACTTTACATATCAGTTTCTTGAATCTTAGCCAGAAATGAGGAAGGAGCCTGTACAGACTTTGAAGTATGTATTTCTGCTGCTAGCACGGTTAAGCAAACAAGACACTATGGTGTGTAGTTTCTGCATAACTTTCAGAAGGTTCCTGTGTTGTGCACACTAGTACTTCTCTCTGACGGTCAGAAAATCAAAGTCCACTCCATTAGAAAAACCCTTTGCTTTTGGTAGAAAGTGCACATGGCAAAAAGCTTGGCCAAAAGGCCATTTGGAGATCTAGGGTTACGAAGGAAATGTGCTGTAAGCGTGAATTTTATCAAAAACAAGAAGCAAGCTCAGCCATGAGAAAAGACACTGGTTTGAGAAAGTAGTGTCATTTGTTCTTCAGTCTCTTTCTTCCCACACTTCCAATTTGTGGAGAAAAAACAGACTACCACTGACTGATCCCATTGAAAAGATCCCATTCAGAGTGGATGATAAATGCACAATGGATAGTTAAGGAATGACAACCCTCAAACTCTCCTTTCTTCTTTCTCCTCTTCCCCCCCATCATAGGTATGTATTGAAGAGGCTTGATAAACCTGGATAGCTTTTCACTGGGATTAGGAAGAAATTATTCAGTGTTGCTGTGTTCTGCAGTTCTGTTTTTTATTGGAATTTGCGCCTTCAGCTAAGTGTACTGTTGCAGAGCTCTTGCAGTGTGTTGAGCTGACAGCATTTTGTGATCAGGAGCACTAGATAGCTTGTGAATGATCTGAAAGGCTCAGTACGTGTTTTCTTTGTTGTTCATGCCTCAAAATCGGGAAAATTAGGTTGATGTTATGTGTGTCCCATACAAAAGATGGAATGTAGAGGGTTTGGAGGCCTTAGAATGATTTCAGTTCAGGGCTTTCTGAGGAGCTCTGGAGCTTAGAAAGCAAAATCAGAAGAGAAGAGTCATTGGCCTTTGCAGAACCTGTGGCCCCCCMACAGAAGGCAGAGCCGGTGTGAACGCTTTTAAATTTACCAATTCATATTGTTTTGGTGGGGTCAGAAACAGGCTTCCTGCTTGTATCTCTGATGAGTGTGTAATCTATTGTGTAGGACTATAATCTGTAGTGTACTTCATAAAGTCCTGTATAGCTGTAATTCTTAAATTCACTTTAAAGTAGTAATTACTAATTTTACTAATGTGCAAATCTGTTCATGTTCCTACCATCCCTATTTAGTATTATAAGCAGAACTTTCAGCATGTCAACAGAAGGTGTCTGATTTTTGTATGTTTAAATATGCAGGAGTTAAAGACATTAACAGATTTACTTGCTTAGTTGCCCTGCCATTATCAGAAGCAGAATTTTGAAGTGGGAATAAGGCCAACAATGTGATGAATGCAAGCAATTAACTACTCGTTGTCAATAACCGTGGGGTGGTGCAGGTAAGAAATACCTGCCATACCTAGATGGCTGTAAGAATGTTTTCTTCTAGGCATGGTAGGGTGCTGCTAAAGAGGTTGAATCAGGCTATGTTTACAGCGAGCCTGATGGATTTTCTTGTTAGCTGAAGTTGTGTGTGATGTTAATTGTGAAGCACTTTTGAGAACCCTGCATTACAAAATGACAGTGATACACCAGGGTAACTTCCTATGTGTACATCTATTAGTAAATTAATCAACTGTGCGTGATCCTGACAAAAGCCACTAAAATGTTTTATTGGTTTCTTGTTCCTTTGATTGA
The DNA here is from genome assembly GCF_003343005.1 of Rhea americana. Taxonomy (NCBI): domain Eukaryota; kingdom Metazoa; phylum Chordata; class Aves; order Rheiformes; family Rheidae; genus Rhea; species Rhea americana. Next base: position 3,318,572 of record NW_028187066.1, on the reverse strand, counting down.
TTATTGAGACTCTTCTGAATAGAATCATAGAATCAGTAAGGTTGGAAGGGACCTCTGGAGATCATCTAGTCTAACCTCCCTACTCAGCAGGGTCACCTACAGCATGTTAGACAGGGTTGTGTCCAGGCAGGCCTTGAGTATTTCCAGAGACGAGACTCCACAACCTCTCTGGGCAACCTGTGCCAGTGCTCCGTCACTCCCACAGTGAAGAAATTCTCCCTCACGGTCAGGCGGAACTTCCTGTGCTTCAATTTCTGCCCATTGCCTCTTGTCTTGTCAGATGGGACAACTGAAAAGAATTTGTCCCCCTGACACCCTCCTTTCAGGTACTTGTACACATTGATAAGATCCCCCCTCAGGCTTCTCTTCCCCAGGCTGAAGAGGCCCAGCTCTCGCAGCCGTTCCTCTTAGGGCAGGTGCTCCAGCCCTCTGATCATCTTTGTAGCCCTACGCTGGACTCTCTGCAATAGATTCCTCTGAGTTCTATTGCTTGCTAGTTTATTATGGTAGTAGTGAAATGACATTTTTTTCTAACTCAGCCTTCTTTTCCACAGATGATTTGTTGTAAAAGCTGAAGGTGGTTCCCTTTTACAAAATGGACAAAGTCCTCTAGAGAAGGAGGTGTGCTGATGGTGTGCAATATTTTCATAGTAAATCTGTTTTACTTGTGATTACTTCAGGCTTTAAGTCATGAATTAGGAATTTTACTGCATTCATAAAATTCATGTAATAGTAACAGAAACTTTACATTTTTTGATGACTAAGCAAACTGTTGCAAACCAAAATCAGTTGGGTTTTGTATTCATTTGTATATATATTTTTTGATTGTAGAACAAAGAATTTTTCAATAAGCACAATAATTTTGAATAAATACTTGTTCTAGATTTTTCTTATACCTTATAAAAGAAGAGGAGGGAGAGGAAAAAAAAACATGAAGAAAAACTACAAATTTATGTAAATGCTCCAAGTATGAAACTTAAATGACTTTATTGCCCATTTGAATCCACAAAAGTTCCAATCAAATAAAATTAACGGGAAAATTTGTCCAGTGCCTACAGTATCTATGGTGGGTTTCTAGTCAGGTTGTCTATACAGGATAAATCACTGGATGATTTTTCTGTCCTCTACTAATATTTAAGTTGATTTATGGATTACCAGGTACTTTCTAAGACTGTTGCTTTGTCTTTGAATGTCCTAGATTATTTAAATTACAGGCTCTGTAGTGTATGTTCATGTAAATAAATGTTATAAATGATTTTTCAGGATTTTTTTCCTTTAAGTACGTTCTTCACTGATGAATTAATACTTGGAAATCTTGCCCTCACACCACTTACAGAAATGAAGAGGGCTGATAAATTGCTTAAATGGAGACTTCCATTAATCTGATGTTGCTGCACGAGATCAATCTTTGTCATTTGTGTTCTGTACAAGGATCATTGCAGCAGCCAGATGATGCCCTCTTCATGCATACTTGGTGAGGTGGCTCCTCTCTGAGGAGTAGTTCTGGTATCTCCGGCTCCGGGCATTGTGCTGGCCTTGCACACATGCGGCTCCATCATCTGCTTTGTGCAAGTATATCTTTTCTCTTTAGTCTGCAGAGACTTCTTGGGGAGCAGAAAAAAAGAAAAGTACCTGTCTGCTGTCATTTGTTTAGATCTTCTCTATCTCCCACTGCTGCTTCTGGAAGAACTATATGGTGTTATTTTGGAGTTCCTCCTTGTACCAGTGCTGTAAGAAGGGCCAGACCCAGCTGAGGAGTTTCAAGGGCTTTGAGCAGTTATCTGCAACCACTGGTGCAACCCAAGAACTCCTCTAGGCTTGTGGAACCTCTCTAAAGTGAAGCCTCAGGGAGACGACTTTCTTACCTTCCCCTTCCTCTTGCATTTAATATATGAGCAGGCAACCACAACTGTTAACAAAATAACAGTATTTTATTAAGAGTAACATTCTTTGTTCACAGGAAGCAGTGAATATTGAATAGTGAGTTAARAAATAGTAACTAGAATTACTTCTGTTAACCATTTAATGGAGACAGGTCATTTATACCCCTGTAACTCTGTTTCTTTGTTCAGTGCTTTTCCCCTTTTGAAGTAGTAGTGATACATAATAAATTGGGTCAGTCACATTACAAATCATCTATGAATCAAGGCACAATTTGCTCAGGCTGGAAAACTGTGCTGGGGGCTGAAGATATTTCATGCTTGTTCTGACTGAAAAACAGGTGTTTTAGTGAGGTTTGATTTAAAAACTCCGTGGCCTTTGTGTCCCCCCTACTTCCCCCCCCCAAGCTATTCATAGCATTTTAATGGACATTTCAAGATAAAATGAGTGTTCAGATGGAAGCCATGTAGATGTATTATATATTGTAACATATAGTATGTAATATATTATTTGAAAACTATGGAGTGATTCAGAGAATTCTGGCTCGCAACATCCTGGCGGTTATATTCACATAACTGTTATCTGCCCACCTTCATTTTCTTTTGATTTGAATTCACGTTTGTGAGACTCGCATGACATTGATCCTTTCTGTGGGCAAGGCACAATTTCATAATTCAGGGGAGACAGCTGCTGTAACCATCACACCAGCTGTCCTTGCAGATGCTCAAAATTCTGCAGCTTCTCAATGATGTGTATACGTCCCCAGGGTAAACCGTTTCTCCAAGAGGTGATGTATGAAGGGTCACTATGCTAGCTGTTCAGTGTATGTGCACTGCACGCAGTGCTGCTTTACTAGACAAAAAGCAGTTCTATGTTTCAGATATTTATGTTTTCTCATCCTATATGGCCCATGACAGTGAAGAACTCCTGTCCATCTGCTACAGCTATTAAATTAAGGAATAAAAAAAAAAGGCTCTAGAAACATATACAATAAAAATTGCCAAGCAGGGCTTAAAGTTCTGTGCCAGTTGCATGCTTACAGATTTGCTTTGCCTGTTCACCAACCTGCAGAGGAGTTACTTCATGTACAGGAGATTCTGGGCAGCCTCTTGTGTCTGCCTGACACAGGGTTATCCCAAGAAAGGTCAGCCCCTAGGGGAAACAGCTACACTCCACTATGGATTGGTTGGTTAAATTAGCAGACTTAATTTTCCAGTCAAGCCATTTCGATCCTTGCATACAGGGTTTTGCCCAGTGTGCTCCGATGTGCTCYGAGTTCAACCATTGGTCATGGTGGCTCTTTGGAGTATTTGTGGGTTATTAAAGGAGTCAAGACTTTTTRGCACTGAAGAGTACCTGACATTCAAACTAGATCTGAGGACTTAAATGAGCTGTGTTACTTCAACTGGTTATTCTGTCTGTATTCAACAAATTATCTTTCCTGGTCTTAAACCAGCAATATCCAAAACCCAAGGAAGGCTCTAAAGCATTTGTTTTGCCATGAAAGAATAGCCTGGGAAGTAATAGATATCCTAAAATAAGAAAGCAGAAGTATTTTAAATCTGAATCCATAACCCACACATTTTACTGATGCTTTTTCCCTACAAAGAAAGTGTCAGTCATAAGGATCTATTAATAATGAATGTCTCTAGAGACTAACATTGTTTAAAATGAAGGCTTGAAACAACTCATAACYAGAATGATTTTTTTTCTCCTCTACACCTGTGTACTGTGAGGTTGAAAAGAAATAATGGAGATTGTTTTTCAGTTGGTGACATTTGAAGTGAAGACAATAATTGTGGTAGTGAGGCTAAGCATAGGTTTTTAACAGCACCTTTTTCTATGATTTAGGATAGCCTTTCCCTTGTATCCTACTACTACTAATAATTTAGTGTCTCTATGCCTCTTCTTAGTTACCTTCTTAGTCCACTTACCTTGTGAGGTCCTGGGAACAGCCAGAAATCATTTTGCTCTGCTTTCTGCCACCACTGCAGAATGGTGCAGGCAGAAAGCAAGAAGGTGATTTGATAGTCTAGGTAACAGTCTGTCTGGAAACACAATGGGAGAGGCGAGAGAGTCTTACTTCTGATCAGTCCCAAAATTGTGGAAAGGACTACTTTGGAAATGTAACTAGAAAATTGATTGCCTCTTTTTTCTTTCTTTTTTTTTTTTTTTTTTCCTAGGTGTTATATCTAGCCCCAATCATCCATGCTTTACAAATGTAGGTTTTTCACTTAGGCATTCTTGTAGCTGGAGAGATTGTTCACCTCAGTGACAGTTACAGAAATTTGTTGCCAAAATATATTTCTCCTTCAAAAGGAATTCTGGATCATTCATTTCTTCAGGAAAAYGTGTTTTCATTTTTTATTCTTGACTGAAATATTTCAGAATTCAAAAAAGTAGTAATTTTGCAGGAAAGAGGAGACAAAACTCAGACTAGAGTTTAATAAGATTTTTAAAAATATAGACTCTATTMATAATTTTTAATGGAGGCAGAACTTGTCAGGCAGCACATAGTCTTTAATAAGTAAAGCTTTGATTTTCTTCTATATTTTATTAGTAAGTTATAACTGTCAGGTGAATTTTTTGCTCATTTTAGGTGTAGACATTGATTCTAAATTTAGAAACAGCTTCTTAAGAGGAAAAAAATATCTAAGTGATGAGCAAAGGTTAAATTAAGATAGATAAGTTATGTCCTTAGAATGCTTTTCATCTTAACACCAATGCGGATTGAAGTGAAGTACCRTGAAGATGGTCATCCCAAAGATGTTGTTTTATTAAGCAGACTTCATACATTTGTCAGTTCTATAGTTAGTGAGAGTAAAACTAGGGTATGAAAAAATATATTATGTTCTCTTCCAGAAATAAAGCAAATTTTGCCTAGATCTATAAATGGCCTGGAGCGAGAGTGTTAATATACAGATCTAAGTCCCTGGAATCCATGCTGTTTAGCATCTCCTTTTGATGCATTGTAGACCTAAGGCATGTGCCAGAAGGTTTGGCTATAGGAATGAATCCAAATTTTTCTTAAAGGCCTGTGACTCTTCTTGTCAAAGGTATTCTTTTTAAATGTATTTCAGATTATTATTATTATTCCAAGAATGGAAATAAGCAGTCTTTCATTGTAATGGGATGTGAAATGAGCTGCTTTTGAAAATAAACACCTCAATTTTGCTTCAGTAGATCTTAGTTCTCAGCAGCTGTTTGCGTCTCTAGGCAGAATTATTAAGATAATTCACTTTGATTTCCTGTATAACACGTATTTTTAGAGTTACACCATTTGATTCCATCATTACCCTAGGACTCAATATGTCTGCATTGATACCCATCCACCATATGCTCTGAGCCRTGATCTATGGGCCCATGACCTTCTTTGCTGTTTGCACTTGTGGTTTTATGAGAGACGCATTGTGCTGCTTCAGATTCGAGTACAGGCCTATGATCTGTGGGGCCAGAGGGGCGAGAGGGTTTGGCTGTCTGCACAGAGCCGATGCTTGAACTTGAGCTGGAACCTTGGCATATGTCTGTCTGTCCTTGCATGTGTGCTAACTGGAGGTCTCTTTTTGCAAAATTATATCTGTGAGCAGACTGTCACTATGCATCTGCATCAGGCTCAGCACACAGGCTAAAGGCACTGAATCTCTTTACAGACAGGCTTAGGACTTCAAATCTTTATGCATTACCCGAGATCAGRCGAATCAGAACAAAATTTAGAGGAGAATTTAAAGAAAAAAAATACAAATCTTTGTGAGTGTTGGATAATGATAACACACAAAATATTTTTAAGCTTACAGAAGTCATTGAACTAGCATTTTGGAAACAGATGCCAGCAACACTGGCACGGGTCAACCACGAGAAGGGTGCAAGGTGCATTGAATGTATGTTTGCTTTATGAGACTAAGCTTGTCCTCTCGAAGACCAGCCTGAGCTCCCCTTCAGGCTGCTGTTTATGTACAGGACATAGTGCAGCTGCCAAATTTTCTGGCTGGCATTGGTAGGTTATCATCCATCTCCCTTACAAAGGCAAACCTAGTTTGTCATGATAATAGATCCTAATCACTTATTACTGATGCTTATCAGTTCCTGCTTGCTGAAAGAACAAAATAATTATAGATATTGTCATTGAGAGTTAGATTTGTGGAGAGAGAATTTGTTACAGATTGATATTCACCTAATGGAGCAGCCTTGTGGCTGGACTAGGTTTCTTTTTATAGTTCACTTTCCTCAGATCAGATCTTTTTTTCTGCACTAAGCAGCATCTCAGTACAGGAGGGCTGCATTTTTGTTCAAATAAAGTCTCATAAATGGTGAAAACTATTTCTTAAACAAGTATTTTCTTCTTTGCTTTGCTCTTGGTGCTTGTTTTATGGCTGTAACTAACCTTTAACGGGATACTTAAGACAGTGGACAAAGCAGTTGTATTACTGCCAGAGGGATAGAGAAAAAACCCTGTGACTCACTTGAATTCTGTGTAAGGGAAGGGAAAGTGAAAAACCAGCAGAGCTGGATCTGCTTTCCTAACTCCATCTATTGACTTCTATAGGAGATACGACATAAAGTAAAGCAAACATGTGTGTATTTGACCTTCATGCTGTGCAATGTGTGATGGAAGTGATAATGGYGTTCTTTTAAAATTTCCTAACATGACCACTTTAAGCAGAAAAGGGCACACARTTCTGTCTTTGAGCAGTCCCCTCTTTGAGTGCCCTAGATTTGAGGAATTCCATGGACACTAAACAAACAGATTTTTGAAAAACTGATAGCACTAACATCATGCGGCCTTTGTATCATGTGCTTTGACTGGATCCCTACCCAGGATATGCGAGCACTCGTTGAACACGTAGTCTCTAACGTTGTCATTCTCCTTAGCTGTTCAGTRCACATCAGCAGGCCTGTTGATACCTTTAGAGAAAATGCTGCTGAATAAATRTACTGAGAATGCTGCCAACAAAGTCACATAATAATTCCAATTTTAATAATATGAAGGTAGTAGGCCCTAGAGATTAAGTTCTGTTGCTACTCTCCATGGCTTTAGCATACAACCACCTCTATATTCACTGTGGCTTCACAGTTGCTTTAGTGTTACTTGCAAAGTTGTCCTTCAAATTTAGGAGTTAGTGTGCTTGTCACAAGGTAAGATTACCTCACTTCTCTAGAGTAATTTTCATCTCAATTCACCTCACCACTTTGGAGTTTGTATGTGTTAATCTTCCAGAGTTAACTAGAAGATTTCTGGCTAAATGTGTACAGAGGTAAACTGTWTTGATACCCATGTTTTCCCTGACTCATGAAAAGCTGGTAGCACAGAGCTCCTTCGCCTGTGAAAAGCTCACTCAAAAGTTGTGACAAAACAGCTTTCAAATGTGTCCTAAAGATTTTCCTGTGCATCACGTCACTGGGAGCCAGCTTTCTGTATGAGCTGCAGCTGAAGGGCCCTCAGTGTGGGCAGATGGGAGAGCGCGTCCTACATGAATACAGACTGATTTTGTCATCTGAAAATTTAAAGACCTTGCCCCAAGATTTTCTACTTACAGTCTCTAAAAAGTACAGCAGGTGTGAGCAGGTGTGTACATATTAACATGGTCTGTTTGTGAGGGATGGACTGACATATGACCGGGTCACAACTGCAGTAAATACTTCTGGTTTGTTGTGTCCTTGCAAGTTGGTAATGAGCTGTGGCCTGCTGGCTTTGGGAGASAGTGCAGGACTGCACTGTGGTTTTTTTAGGGTGCGGGGAGGGCTGGTACCTCACTATCTGAATTCTTGGCTCTGAGAGTATAAGATGCTGTACTTAAGCGCCTTAAGTTTAAAAGTTTTAAACCCCTTTAAAACGCTCTATGTTAGTTATTTTCTTTACTGAGGGTTTTTTTTCCCAACATCTCCCCCAAATATTACAGGTACTCAAGAAATACACCAGATGTGAAGAGGAAGCAGAGAGAGGGAAGTCAGGTTGTTCATACATACTATAATAGCAAAATATCTGAGAAAAAAATAGGAGGATTAAGAAGAAGAGCTTTTATATTTTCGTTCTGTGAAATAAATTGAGTTAGCAGAGGCTGCTTCCAGTCACATAAAAATAYTGCTTATGGCTGTGGAGCAGAAAGGGAGAATTGCTTCTGAGTACAGGATGATGTAATGCAGCACTGTCAGCTRTTGGGTGCAAATGCAGATATCTGGGTTTAGAATGATGCAATATTTTATGTACACATATATGTACACATGCATATTAAAGTATACTTACCTAACAACAACAACAAAAAAAAATTGAGAAATCCAGCACACTAACTTTGCCCATTCAGGGGCTCATTTTGCTTCTGTTCATGACAAATCCTAGGATCTGTCTTTCAGCAGCGTTTTGTRTGTCTTGTACTTACTGTGACAGCCTCCATCCAGACTTTTGGGGCAAAACTGTACTCTTAAGTTTTTATCACCTTTATTGTACTATTAGCAGGATTCTGCTTCTTTTGTAGATCTGTTCTGTGGTTTAATTGTGAGTTGTAACTTTTTTGAAATMCGTGTTTTAGATGTATATAAAAGAGACATTTCTAGATGCCAGACAAGATTGTTTGAAAAGCTAAGAAAAAGACTTATTTTCTTTCTTTGCATCCCACATAAACAATACAGCCCATAAAATCTTGAACAAGTTACCAATACATTTTTTTTTCTAGGAACTTTAAAAGCAGGGTGTGAGATTATTGATTTCTCCATCTACAAAGTTTAGTACTGATGCTGTGTTAGGTTTGGAGRGTAAAAAGTAAGGTATGACTGGTATTAACCTCAACCTTTCCTGTGGTGGCTTTGCAGCTGTGTACAGAAGACTGGATCTATTAAATAGATCCAATGTGTTGTGAAGAAATGTGGTTAAGAAAACAATTGAGGTGATAATTTGGGATAAGCAAGTGGGATTTTTGTTGCTGATATGAAGGTACGAAGTCTTTTCATGCAGATCTTCAGCCCCTCTCCCCCAACAGTTGATTTCTTCCTTAAGACAAGTTTCTGCTGCTTTGCCAAATGCTCGCTCCCTGGGTCTGTGTTGGATAGCATGTTCCTCCCATGCTGTATTTCCTTCACACATGCATGCACGTGCCTGGCATGCTTGAGGCCTTGCTGTAACAGGGGAGTAGGCCAGGGCAGCTGGTCTGGGAAAGCCGGGTGTCACAGGGCAAAACCTTCCTGGGAAGTGGTAATGCTGGAGCCTCTCTTGTCTATGCTCTCCTTTAACCATCAAGGTGGGTTTCACCTCCTGAATCATTTGTGTCCCTTTAATGTATTTTGGCTAGTTCCTATGTTCTTCCACCTCTGTGCCATTTTTCTTTGTCTGTAYGTGCAACTGCTTCCAGTCCCTACAGGGACGTATTTTTGTGTTCCATGCTGCTAGCCGGGCTCCGCATATATGCAGGTTCTTCCTCTTCCCTCTTTACCTCCCTTGTTTTATCCTTTCACTGCTCTGCTGACTGCGAAAATGAAGAAAGTGCCAGAGTCCAGAAGGGCATTATGGATCACTAAGGCACAAACTCCTGTCTGCTTGCAAAGGGCTCTTGCGGTGACAGGGCTTTTATGTTTTTTTTTTTTGTTGTTGTTGTTGTTTTTTTTGAGCCAGCTGCTGTGATTTCCTTGATACTGCACTTAAAGCCCAATGCATAGTCCTGGCTGAGGGCTTTTGGCAAGTATGAACCAGAGGCAAAAAGGGTATGAAATGCTGAATATTTGTATTATGCAAGGTGGTGGCAGTCCACCAAAATTGTTTTGAATACAGCTCCTGTCACGGGGAATTTAATGCAAAAACGCTGTACCCAGGAGACTCTCCAAAGACTCTGACTTGGCCTCTTGCTTTCTGCTCTAAGGGGGACTGTGGAAATGACAGCAGCAACGTGCTTCTCCGCAGGCAACTGGCCATGTGATTTGCCAGGGCTGACAAAATGTGACTTGGCAAAATGTGACAGCTACAGATATTTGTATTGAGTTTGTCGCACAGTGCATTTTACCAGTAACTAGACCCACCACATCACRCAGATAGATCTCAGTAGGTAAACAGAGTGAAAGGAGTATGAATAAAATATTTGTCATACAACGGTTTTGCTTACACATTACAGTGAAGTTACAGTATGTCATAGAGCACTGTTAACATGATGAAAGCAAGTTAATTTATAGATTTATAGATTAAAGTTCACATTTACAGATCCACACATGCAGTCCCACCCCCATTTTCCTTTTTTTCTGCATTCTTGAAGAACTCTTCTGGTGTCTAACCCCAGTTTTTGAGGGAAACTTGGTCTCTAACTTTTTACTTGCATTTCTGTTATTGTCTTGTTACCCTGAAGCCTTTGATCCCCGATAGAGACACCCAAACTGGCAGACTAAATACTTCAGTTATACTTAGTAAGAGCAGCAGTGAAGTTCACTGGGTTAAAAGGCAAACATTGCCAAACTGGAGTACTCTGGGAATAATTGTACAGGCATTTTTGATCAATTTGAGCTGTGAAATCTGTGGATCAGACTACTGGTCTTCCTCGTATTGTGCAGTTTAACATCCAGTTTAATATCAAGTGAGTCCCACAGTTGTGGTCTGTCATGGGAATGCTGCTAAAGGAAGGACAGGATGCGAAACGTTGGAACTACAGCTCCTGGTCTGTGTCTGGCCAACCTGTGTGGATCCTGTGCGGTGCTGAAGTACTTGAAGGGAAACGCTCAGTTTGGAGAAGGAGGTAAAGGCTGATGGACAGGAGACAGAGTGGAGCCAGCAGAGCGCTCGAGGTTCAGAGCCGACAAAGGAGACACCCATGCTGGTGTTAGGCCCACTGGGGGAATTTTTCCCTTTTCTTAGATTATATAGAAGACACTAAATTACWGCAGTTACCACTATTAAAGCTGTTGTTTGTAAATGCCACCCAAATGTCTCAGAATTTAAAATTGCTTTATGGAAAAAACTAATGTGTAGTCTTGATTTCAAATCTTAATATTGCATTTTCCTGTGGGATGCACTTTGTTTTTTTATATTTTGTTTTGTTTTTTGTTATCACCTCTGATTTTTCTGTTTTATGCTCTGTAGCTTTCAGAAAAGATGAGTCTTGATTTTTTTTTTCTCCCTAGTATCTAAGCTAGCTTTCTGCAGAGCGCAACTATTTAATAGTTGGTTCTGATATCATTGCTTAGTATTTTTAATTTTGATTCTGTATTTACTTTTAAGTGCAGAAGCCTGTTTACACTTACAAATGAACTGTCAGTGTGCATTTTAGTTAATGCATTAATGGATGCTGCCTAAGAGGGATGTGGTTGGAACTTTTAGCCCTGTAAGAGAAACTGTAATTGGAATTTGTGCAAGAGATTTATTTTTGGGAGTGAATCTCTCCAACAGTGTTACAGTTAGCAACCTGTGGATGAAATAAATGTTTGAAATAGTCTGTTGATACAATCTGGAAGATGTCTTGCCTTGATTTTATTTTTATCCACATCCTATTACTTCTGGTGGAGCTGGAGGATCTTTTAATTTAAAGCTTATTTTTAATTTGACAGTAATTTTAAGAAAGCATTTTTTAGTATTTGCCACTTTTTTCAGTATCAGGAGGGGACAGACTGTTTCTTCTTTGTTTCTAGGTAGATCTGCTCCTGTCCAAGCAGATGATTAATTCTGTGTGTGGGCTAAGCAGATCTCTTGGCTGGCAGTGAATGAAGAGGCGGTTTGGTCCACCATTCAACAAATATTAAATATTTACATTTAAAGCTGTCTTGAGGGAATTAAGCTTGATATTTCTAAGTTTAATATTGAATATTTTAGCTCTGAAGCAATTTCTACTTGATAAGTTAGGCTGATGTTCATGGAGATATTGATGCATAAGTTGTCCGGGCACTGTGCATTGTACAGGATAGTGGAGATGAGTGGAGAGCCGTACATTTTTCACGCTTGGTGTGTTGCTGGCATATGCTACATTTAATGGAGGCTAGTTCACTTTTGTCTTAGATTAATCTAAGGATTTCTGAACTAAGTCCATAACGAGATTGTCAACTGGTAGTATTGGTTAAAAGTGAAATTTTTATTTAAAAATTCCTTATAATCCAGCAAAAAATATTTTTACCCATTGAAAACTACCTGGTTTTGCATGTTCCATCAAAAAAAACTTCTGTTGTTGGCACGCTTGCTGCATTTACAGGACTGAGGTTTGGCTGAGGCCTTGACAAGCCTTAACCACAATAAATTACGTGTAAACCTATTTCATGTGAGCTCTGATTCTTTTGCATCTTTATTCTTGGTTAGACAACTGTTTGACTTTTGAGGATGAACTTTGTCTCTATTGTATTACAGTTTAATATACTTTTGCAAGTTAGTTAAGTGTGCTTTGGCTGAAGCTTTTCTGCAGTAAGCCATCTGCTACTTTTTGCCATTGCTTTCTCTTTCAGTGACAGTTTTTGAGGTCAGAAAAGTTAAATTTGCTCCTTTATATGGTTACTAGAATTTGCAAGTGTATGTCATCATTCTCGTCTATCCACTCCTGGTACCCAGGATAGCGCTTCCACACTGATTGAAAAGCTGCCCAAATAGTGGGCAGCTCATTCGTGCAATCCAAGTCAGTTCCAAACAGTTAACCGCAGGACATCATTTTGTATTTGTACATTTTTTCTTTTCTTTTCTTTTTAAACTCAGTTACACCTGGAATCTCTCCGAATGAAATCTTTTTGACTTGGTATCTAGAGTTACATATGGCCTTGTTGGTTGGAGAGAGTTGTGACAGCTTCTGGCTCTGTTATCCAGGCAGTACTCTGTTCAGGTCATCATACGTTTAGCTGCTACTTCATACAGACTTCTCTCTTCTGAATAGGCTGAAACTCCAGTCCATAAATTCATAAATTCAAGGTCTTTGAATATATTCTTTTGCCTGTTCTCAGCAATCACAAAGCTTTTTTTTTTTTTTTTTTTTTTTTTTTTTTTTTTTTNTTTTTTTTTTTTTTTTTTTTTTTTTTTTTTTTTTTTTTTTTTAATAAATACTGAGTATTTTTTAATCATACTTGGTATTATACTTTTTAAGGATATTTTTGTATAAGGACAGAAGATAGGAGAGATTTGCACATGTGGTACAGTTACATTTAACAAGATGAGAAGCAGCAAATCAAGATTGAAAGCTTGAAATAATCTATGGAGAAAAATAGCAGTATAACTTTCAAACAAATATTTTTCCTATACTATACACTCTTTTCCATGGCACATTAATTCTCTCTGACAGACTTGGCAAGTGAGCAAGTGTCTCCAAGGCAGACACTGAAGCTGCTCCATGAATTCATGTTATAGCTTCTCTGATGTAGTTGCTTTGCTCAGATGATATTTTTAGTTTTGTTCACACCTTGCTTTAACATTGTTGTGAGTAAAATCATTTTTGTTATCCAGTCCAAACCAAGGCGCAAGCTGTTTATTTCCATCATTCTTGCTGTCATGCCCTTAAAAGAATGTTTGTAGGAATTAGACTTCTTGCAAGGGAGAAGACTCTTTGACTTCAAAAATATTTAGCCAAGAATCTAATTGCAAAATCCAGGTCTGTCACACTGAAATTTTATTTTTTTATTATTATTTTTTATTTTTTTAAGGTAATCCCTTGCTTGGAGATGTGTAAAATGTTTGAATTCCTAATAACAAAAAAAACCCTCTTAATTCAATATGTATTTATGTGATTGATATTTATTTAGACTGCATTTTTTATCACACAGCTTTCCTTGCAGAATGTAAGTTTTGACTAAACATTGTAAGTCGAAAGAATTAAGATCCTTCACGGATCTTTGCCTGTTTTAAATTTTGCTTCTTGTGTGTGGCACCATTAAAAGGCAAGTATTCTATTCCTGGAGGGTGCAAGATGGAAGTTTAGAAAAAAATGAGTTTTTTTTAAAGTGCCTATAGCACAGTATTGTTCTTCCTATAAGCAGTGTCATCCTAGGACCTGTAGGGACCTGTAGTCCATATTGGGCCACCAACTTGGTACCTCCAGTCCTTCTGCTGTTCTCTGAAAATTCCCAGCAAGGCTGAGTCACAGGCACAGTAACAGCTCAGCAGAACATCCTGAAACTTCTCCTGAGACCGCAGGGCATGTAAATGTTTTTAGGGAGTGTATTAGACATTAAAAGAAGGATCAGAATGTGAACTGGTAGGAGGTGAAGAGAAGAGTTCAGTGATGCAGATCCCAGCTTTCAAAGTTTTCAAAGTTTAGATGGTGGTCATTCAGATCCCTATCAAAGCCAAATAATTTAAAAAAAAATCCAAGTATTCCATTTCAGTGCATCAAGTGTTCTCTCTGAGCAGTGGATTACTGATTGTGTTCTTAAGCAGCAGATGCCTGTAACTTGTTATTGAATAGTCATTTCTCCACTGAGCAGGTGCAGACAGTTTCAGCGACAGCCCATCCTCTCCTGGTAAAACCCTGGTCCGATCCTTACTTAGGCCTCCATCAGGCATGGCTGGTTGCCGCCTGGGCATCTATGGAGCTCAGTAGAGGTGCAATGATTTGCCTTATTTGTGCATGGTGGAATCAAGAAGGCAATGTTAACTCTGTCTTCAGTCATACAAACTCCTTCCTGATTTTACCTGGAGTCATTCTTACGGAGCAAGAACTAGGGGAAAAGAGAGGAAGAACCAGCTTCAAAGACTACTGTGTAAAAAGCCTGAGAGATTTGAATAAGGCAGCTTTAATAGAGCTCTAAGGAAAAAAAAAATTACTCAGGAGGATGTGATAATAGCGAATTTCAGGTCTTTTTTCAAAGAGTAGGTTGAATTATCTGTGCCAGCTGCAATAGTAATAGAGAAAGAATAAGGGAAAATTAATTTAATATTGTAGGTTTCAGTATTCCTTCCAAAATAAGGACAGGCTAATAATGGGAGAATGTCTTTTCAAGTGGCAGATGGCCACATTAAAACTACAGCTGAGCCACCATTTTAAAATTTCTATAAGGCATACAGGAGGAGAGGACAGCTGCCTCTGGTGTGGGTGCTAGCCCCCTCACAAGAGAGATTATTTTTAACCTGGACCAGGTCCCTGAGCTAGTCCATGGTGTGACATCTTAAAGGTTCAGTAGAGAGAGTAGTGTTGAGTGGTGGGGCAGCACATGGAGATGGGATGTAGAGCAAACTGAGGCTGCTTCGTGTCGCTCTGACACAGCCAGTGACGCTGGTGGAGTTTCAAAGCCGGATTCAGGAAGAGCCGGGAGCTGCCTCCTTGCACGGAGGCAAGACAGGGTGCTCAGCAGCATCTCCCAGTTCCTGCTGAGTTGTTATCAGCATGCCTAGCCTTTAACTTGGAAAACAAAAACATAGCTGCCTGCCACTCTGCTTTGAAAGACTGCTCATCTCTGCACTAAAGGACTTTGAACTGGAGACAGTTTTCTTGGGCTCAGAACAACTGTAATAGCTATTGCAGATGCAATGGTCTCTTCTAATGAGTACAGTTATTGCAGTATCTGGGATATTTACCCAGGCATTATTTTCTGGCTGTGGAAATTTAAAAATTAACTCATAGAAAAAGTAAACTTCAGTTTGTTTTTCTTGAGCATGATCAATCATCAGTCGTCCTTAGAAAAATACATGCAGAAATGTAACAAGGAAAGAGGAGACACTATCTGTTTATAAAGATGAATGCAAAGATGTTAAACACACATGTATCTGTATCTGGGTAGTGAGGTTAGGGGAAAATGCATGTGGGGCACAGTAGAAATCAGAAATTGGAGGCAGTGGAGAGTATAGGGAGGTAGCAGCAAAACAGACAGAATGAAATGGGGGGGAACTGGCTGTGAACGGGAGAACTTTTAGGTGCTCAACCTGGCCATGCTCCTGGAAGAGGTGGCTGAAACAGGGTTTGTCTTGGCAAGAGCCTTCAGCTTCTCTCCTGCACAGAGGCAACACAAGGTGTTCAGCAGCTCTTCTCAGTTCCTGCTGTGTTTCTTCTGGTATGTTTAACCTCTAAATGGATAAGAAAAGCAGTGTGCTGTAGCAWCGCTGAAAATGGTATGACCAATTGCAAGAGTAAACCTGAGGCTGAAAGAGAAGAAAGATTATGGGAGGATCAGGAAAAGATGAGGATGATAGATGAAGTGGAAGATGGATGAAGAAATGGAAGAGAGAAAAAAGACATCTGTAGTCAAATAAAAAACAAGTGGCATGAGCAACCCAAGAAAGCACAAACAAACAGATTTAGTATATGAAATATACTAAAACTATTGGAAAGTTGAATAGAAAGAAGGTTGGGAACTATGACAATTTAAATGTTCATCTTTGAACATGATAAATGTGTATCTTACAACACAGGTATTTACTTTTTATATTTGTATGTATGGTTGGTATTCCTTTTTGGATAGAGTTAACTTCTATTGCTTTATCTCGCAGGTAGCTTTTAACTTTTTTGCCTTCTGAAGGCACCAAGTGGATAGGCGTTTATTTTGATATTATTTGAACTTTTTATTGTTTTCAGTGCAGATAACTTTATACTTTCAACGTTGTTTGAAATATACTGTTCAATGATTTTGAAGTTGCAAGTGTTTGAAGTCTTCAAAATAGCACTGCAGAATACAAAAACTGATAGATCAAGATTCTTATGCCTGAAAAATGAGAACAACAACAAACCCTCTAATCTACCTCATACCTCTGCAATGCAGAGCTAGTCACAAAGTACCTTTGTCTGATGACACTTCTGTTTTTACACGCCCAAATATCTATTTAGTAATCCAGGCAGTTTCTCAGGATTTTTTTTTTATGTGCAAATAATCTGCCTACATTTTACTGATGTTAATTTAATCCCATGACTCTCTTCATACCTCTCCTGGTTTAGCAGGAAATTTAGCCAAGACACAAAAGCTCGCTAATTAACAAGGATGTGTAATTAAAGAGTTTTAAATGCTGTGTTCAGAAGAGACGTGGTATTAGCTTAATCCCTTTTCTAAGTCACTGCATCAGAATTCTCTCTTGTATGTGTCTGAAACATTGCATTCTTTGGGATCAGGTTACACCAATTTTTACAGCAACAATTTTCTTGAATTTCTTATTCCCTAAGGAATATACTTAAAAATTAAGATAGTCATTGGTACCATCCATCTGCCACATTCTGAAAAACAAACTGATTTCACAAGAATGTAAAATTTTATTTTTTCTTTTTGCCAGATGCACAATAATTTATTAATGTAAAGAAACCTTAAAAAAAGTCATTATTCACAAAGACTGGGTAACCTGGCTTTTTGCATCATTATGTCAGTAAGTAAATGTCATGATCAAATAGTGCAGAAAAATTTTGTAACAATTTCTTCTTTTTAAGAGGCATTGATAGTACAAAGAAAAACACCTCTAGAACTTTACATCTGGAAGTAATAGATTGAAGTTTTAGAACAAATTCCTCTTAGCAAACTATTCATGCTAGAGATAGCCTCTGCCAAACATCTTGCTACTCCTCTCAAATTGTAATGTTCTGAGTAATTTATTTTTCTATGACGTTCTGTGATTGTTACATAATTTTCTGAATTTGTTACATCTTTAGTTTAGGACTTCTGTAACTGCTTTCGAGTGAACAGGTGAAATGAAAAGGAGGATGCAATTTCAGGACACATACTACTTATCAAGAGTAACGTTGACACACAATCCACCAAAATTTTGTCACAATCTGTCAGTGATTGATGGGGAAAAAAGCACAGCAAGCATAAAATAATAAATACTTAGCAGAATTGATTTTTTTTTTAATGAGGAAGCATTTGCTCTTCTTTTTTTTTACCATTAGATTTTATTACTGCTGTCATTAATACGTGACTTACAGTAATGATGAAATCTTTGCCTCAGATGTAGGAGAGTGAGAGAAAAATGATTCATGTTTAGTGTAGTCTCAGCCAAGACTCCCAAATTTTTTATTTGGATTACGCATGCATTTGTTCTTGTTTCCTTGGTAGCAAACCTATTCATGTGTTACAAAGCAAACTTTTACCTTAGTAGAAGTAAAAAAGTTAACCTCAATTAAACATGAAACTATTAGAATCTTGCTACATCCTTATCTTTTAAAAATGTAGATTTTGCATTTGAGCCAGATAACTGTGAAAGCACGCGGGGTGTGTGTATGGCTTTAGCCACTTGTATATAGGTTCTGAGGGTATATAGGCATATATTTGCTTAATTTTGAATTGCAGCTGAATTATTCATTTCTTTAAAGAAACATATACACATGCATGTTTAAAGATTAGACCAGTTTCTGCCTTTATTCCATATGGATAATACGTGTATACACACATTTTGTATAGTTGAATCACCAAAAATATTTATAATTACTGTATAAAGGAGACACAAAAATAGATGTTTATATGGAGACTGAGATTTCAGGCTTATCAAAAAATGAGCATTCTGTTGTTTTTTATATGAAAATAAGATTTTATTGCTGGTATATGAGGGGCATCTAGAGAACTTACATCATCAGATTTGAGAATTATGCTGGAGAATTCAATGTAAATATAACTTTAATAATGAAAAGATTTTTACAAGTTTAGTCAGAGTAAATGGAATATTAGCTTTTTAAAATAAGTTAAGAAATAAAATGTCTGAAAATAAAAAGGCAATGCTGGCCAATATTCCACCTATTTTTCATAGCCACTTAAAAACTAGAAATTATGTTTGCAATAATCTGGTAATGGATTATTGAGAACGACACAGCCAGAATGGCAGCATGCATTAATTTTCCTCTTAATAGTACAAAAATTGTATTATTTATTTGTTTTGAATTTTACAGAAGTGGTCATGTGAAGTGGTAGTCATGTTTTTCCTTACACGAAATATGACAAAAAACAGTGACCTTGAGCATTCAGGCAATATTTATTTTGGTAAACTGATAAAATAAGTGACATTAGATAACTGATGTTACTGTGGTCTCTCTCACAACTGATGGATGAATGAAAACAGTTCCAAGCACTTTCATTTTTTATTCATGGCAGTTTTTTTTTTTATCTTAGTATATTTGTCAACAAGTTATTTATGATATGGACAAAACATTACCTCTTCAACTTAATAGAAATAAAAAACCAGTGTTGCTCTGAAGTTTAAAGAAGCCTTTTTATTTTGCTTCTGAGCAGACAAAGCACTATCCAGATATAAGAGAGACTGTTAGAGAGCTTTCTGGCTTAGGGATATCCTCACTTTCTTTATTGAAAGATAGCAGCTTAGTGCTTAGTTTTCTATGCCTTGTTGCTGCCTCCATGTGTTATCCGTGCCCATTAGATTCTGAGAAATACAGTAAATAAGGCAGCACGTAGGCTTAATGGTCGTACTTGAGTGTGAAATAGGTTTTAGAAAGCTCATAGGTGATCAACTGACGTGTTTTTTGTTTTCCTCCAGGAATCTTAGTGGAAGATCCCCAAGCTATGCAATACAGCTGCTCTTCCTTTGTCTTTTGTGCGGCTGAATGCCCTCAAAGTTAAGAAGAGATTTTAAAATTGCTTGCAATCACTGTGCCCTGTGTATTCCTCTATCAGTGCTCACTTTAAGGCCAATATTCGGGGAAGGTTCCAGCTCTGGCTGTCGGCAGAGCGTTTGTGAGCCTCTCTGGATGTTTCAGAGAGGACAAGCAAGTATTTTCAAATGTAATTTTATATGCTGACTTGGATAACTTTCTCCACTCTCTTATTTGCTGTTGCTGACATGTTTTAGCATCTAAAATTAATTTGTGAATTTATCAATAGTAAATTTCTAAGCATGTAATATTGTATATCTATAGTTATAATATGTTAATTAAAATAAACTAGGTTGGCAGTGTACACAGACAAAAAAACATATTCTGTATGAAGATTTCCTAGCACCTTTCAGTTTTCAGAACTGCAGAACAAAAGGCTGGAATGAGCCCTGGGAGACTCTTTAGGCCAGCTCCTAGCCTAAGGCACTGTCTCTGTCAYTCCTCACAGAGGTTGTATCACAAGAAGTTACAGATTATTTTAGAGTGCAAGGAACTGCTGGAGGTCATCTGGTTCAACCCACTGCCTGAGGCAGGACCAACTTCAAAGACAGATCCAGCTTCGAAGTAGATAAGGTTGCTCAGCGTACTACCCAGTTGTGTTTTGAGTATCTCTAAGGATGGAGATTCTTCTCTGGCACTGTTCAATGTTTTACCACCCTTATTGTGGATTGTTCCTACTCTCTCCACCCTATCTATTTGGAATAATTGGAATTTCACATGCTGCAAATTGTGTCYATTGCTTCTCATCCTTTCACAGCGCACCTCTGAGAAGAGTCTGGCTGTCTTCAGCATAACCTTGAAAACAGCAGTTACATTCCACCTATCTACCTTCTTTCTTAAGACTGAGCACAGCCAACACCTTCAGCTCCTCCTTGTGCTTGGTGTGCTGCAGCCCCTGGTTATGTTGGTGGCCTTCCTTGCTTCAATATGGCCATCTCCTTTTCCGTACCAGGGAGCCCAAAGTGGRACTGCAGGTGGAGTCTCATAGGTGCTGAAAAGCATAGAATAATGACTTTGTTTTATCTGCTGCCTGTGCTTTTGCTGATACAGCCCAGTATGGTGCTGATTTTCATTTCTACAAGGATGTGCCACTACTATTCAACTTACTGGCTACGAGGCCTCCTCAAGTCCTTTTCTGCAGAGCTGCTTTCCTTTGCAGTTGGTGCCCAGCCTGTACTGTTAAGTGGGATTATTCCATCCCAGGTACAGGAGTTGGTGTTTGCCTTTGTTGAATTTCTTGGGATATTTGTCAGACTATTCCATGCTTCACCGCGCTTTTCTGCAGCATGTTTTACCTTATGTTCCACCTAAATCTTTGTGTCTGAGATGTAAGTCCATAATTTCTGTAGGTGTAGAAAACAGGTTTTCTCTTTCTTTCCTGCTGTCTTTGACATTTTTCTACTCTATTTATTCTGTTTGTTCAGTCTTCTCCACTTTATCTAGACAATTCACTTAATTTTTTTTCAGAACAAATTTAAAAGATCTTCAGTCATTCTCTATTCAGGTCTCTCTCCATTTAGTTCACTTTTGATGGAGAGAGGATAAATAGTGACATTTTAACTGGATAAGCTTCAGCTGAGATCAGTATAGAAGAGAGTGGAGAAATAAATTTGTGTTTGTCCRGCTATAATCAAATATACGTTTGCCTACATTGCTCATTCTGGGCATTATGGAGTTGGGTTCAGTTTCAGAATGACTGTGATCTCCTGATTTTCAGGGAACACCCACCTAACCGCTTATTCCTCATCTGCAGTTTATATAGTTGAATATTACTACTTGATTGGAATATGTTGCATTTGTCTCTATTGAATGGCATCCTGCTTTGTTTCAGATGATTACTTCAGTTTGGTTATTTCTCTCTCTTTCTCGCTCGCTCTCGCTCTTTCTCGCTCTCGCTCTTTCTCGCTCTCGCTCTTTCTCGCTCTCGCTCTTTCTCGCTCTCGCTCTCGCTCGCTCGCTCGCTCGCTCGCTCGCTCTCTCACTCGCGCTCTCGCTCTCTCTCGCTCTCTCTTTCTCTCTCTCGCTCTCTTTCTCTTTTCCTTTCCAGGTGCCTTCAAGCTGTTTGTTTTATTTGTTTATTTTTTATTCCATTTTTTCTTGAATGAAAGTTTAATACCAGCTGTATAAAGATGTCTCTTCTTCCTTCTCTCCCTCCTGCTTTGTTTCTTCTTTGAAGACTATAGTTGACCTTTTCTAGTTGCCTTATATCTCCCTGAGTTCTCAAAGATGTTTACTAATTAGCTTTGAGATTGCTTATTACAAGCCATAGCTTCCCCATTTGCAATAGTGTGTGTGTGGGAAGATTTACTTATGCAAATGTAGTGTAATCACGAATGATTGTTGATGTTTTTGACCAAGACATCAGGACTAGTCCCCTGTTTTATATGAAAGTGCCGTGGACTCTTGTAATGACTGTCCCTTTGGTTTTAGGTCCAGTTTTAAACTAACGTAAGAGCTTGAATGAGTTGTAGACCACAACTGTGAGGATGAAAATTAATTAGTTGTCTCTGTTTTTAAAGGATGTTGATGTGCTCTTTAAAAAAATAAATACACATGAGTTTGGAAGAAGGCCTGCATGTGGTTTGAATATTGCAATTGTTTACTTGTAGTCCAACCATTAATTTAATGCATTGTTCTGCATAAATTTTTATGTAAATTTATACATGCATTAGCATAACTGCTTGTAGACACCCCTTGTCATTCTGTGCTGCTGTTTTAATATTGTTTCAAATATTGTGACTTCATCTGTTGCAGCATTCACTACAAATTAGCTTGCCAATAGTCAAAAAGTCTTTGAAACGAACATCTTTCTTTGGTGAATACTGGTCGGTTCTTGTATAACTCCTGATGGTAGTGATAATGGGCTGCTTGGTCCAAGCCTGTGGAGCTCAGACTCTTCATTGGGAAGAGAGAGTGGGTGGAAGAGCGAAAACCGGAAGGAATGAGACGTGCTGAGACAGTGCCTCGGGCAGTGTTGCATCCATGGACGTCGTTTTGTGGTTGCAGCRCCCTGGTACCTGTGGGAAGGATTGGCACCCCATGGGTCGCAGCGACCCGCGGCTCTGATCGCTGACGCAGAAGCAAAATCCAGCTCTCGTGTCTCATTTCTGAGCTGCTGAAGAAAAAATTATTTCTCTCAGAAATCAGGAATGTTTATTCATTTTGCATTTTGTGAATGGGCATATATTTTGATTTTCCTCTGTTTTCCTGTCTGTTTAGAAATACAGCCTTATTTTAAACAGTGTCCCAATCTACAGGCTAACTTTTGTTGCACAAAGAATGTAGGACTCTAAACTCAAATTAGTTACTTGATGGATAGTACAGTGTTGCCAGCATCAGACTTAAAAATCTAAACACAGATTTCAAAATCCATACAAGTGGGGAAAAACTTTGGGGAAGGGAGGAAACTAAAAGAGTAGTAGTAGAGAAGGGTCTGACTTTGTGCTGACTTTGCTTTTTGACTTGTAGAATGTCTTTACATAATATTTTCAAGCCTCTATCCTAAATTTTGAAGGCCTTAAACTTGTTCTTGAAATACAAGTTGAGATTCTAATTTACTTCGCTCCGTGAGCTGGTGTTAAAGCATCTTTTAAATATTACCAGGCACACGATACGCTCTTGGAGCTGGTGGCAATGCCTCCGAGTTAATATTCAGTATCATGTTTTTCATTTCCCTTCTTGCAAGTGCCATTGGAAGGGACTCTGGGAAGATTGGCTGCACTGATGTACAAGAGTTGTCTTACTAAATCTAATTTTAATCCTCATATGATAAACTTAAATATGACTCATAATTTTTTATCTTTCCCTCAAGATGTTATTAAATATGCTATGTAAAATAAAAGACACGACTACCCATGAATCATTAATGCATGCATTAATATAGAATTTGATTTTCACCTAACCAGCATATGTTCTATTGAAGAATATAGAATAGTTTTCCTAAAACAGATGGCTATTCTTTCTCCAGAATTAGTGACAGAAATTCTTCCATTCTTATGGCTTTGTTACAAAAAAGTTGCTGTGACAGTCATGAGTTCTGTGACACATAAGAACCACATTACAGAGCTGTCAGTTCCTAAAGACAGAACTGCAAGGTGTGTTTTCTCTTCCAACTCTGTGTGTTACTTTTCCCCTTACCTGTCAAATCTCAGCTTTTGGATTCTGTGCTAATTTTTAAGAATGGATGACACCAAGAACTTAGAAAGTAAAATAAGGGKTTTTTTTTCCTTCTTTCTCCTCTTTGCATGTATGTCATTTCCTTTAAGTATTCTTAGAGGAATCCTGAATTCAGGATCTGACCAAAAAAAAATCTCCTTGAAAATAAGTGAAGGTTTTCCCATTGGCCTCAATGGATTGTAATGTTCAAAGAACTCATTTTCAAAGGAAAAAGTAATCATAATTGTAAATTTAAATCACTGTTTTTATTACTGAACAAGAGAGATCTTGCCCCAAAGATTTTGCCTTCTTGTCTAAAATCAAGCCATGGAAGCTATAGACGGATGGGACTGTCCTGTGACTGTGGGTATAAGGGCAAGTGTAAGCCCACACGCTGGGCAGCAGTCTCGCTCTCTTAGCATGAGTTGCTCCGAATGAAAATGGAGACAGCAGTGTGAGGTGTCTGAAGGGAAATAAAGTGGGTAGAAGAAACCGTTTCCAAACGTGTGTAGAATTAAGCTTATTTTTTTTGTCTGAACAGTCTCAATGATTTCAAGGTAGCTGTTTTCAGTATGTGAAATTAATCATTTTGTTACGTGTTTTTAGGATACAGATGGTAGGTGTTTGAGAATGGAATCATTTGGGACAAAAAGAACATGCTTAGCAACAACCAAGTACTACTTTAAATTAACATTAATTTGCTTTTTGTTTTCATTTTCCTGAAATATGTAAAATGTATATTTTCAAACATCCGTGTTTGTTTATAATAGTTTACAACTCACTGGAGTTCTAAGTTCTTTTCAGTTTTGCAATTCGTATTTAATTAGACTTCGTATTTGGCATTTACACTAAAATGAATATTTATTCTCTGTGAAAATGTGATTAAATGCATTCACTGAGATTTGGAGTGGCAATGAATTATGATGTCTTGTAACTGAACAGAATTTTTAAGCTATCTAAATCATTAAAAAGTTAGCAGTTGTATATATTTGGTTATTTATTTTGTATTGCTACTCTCGTGCAATGTTTCAAATGCAGTAGTAGTATCAGAAAATAATATATCCATTGAGTAAATAAGGTTGTGATTTTATCTTTTGATGTTTAGACATCAATGTTTTGATGTTTAGATGAACAGAATCTTATGTCTGTTTACTGTAACAGTCAACCTTTTGCACAAAGCCACAAATTTTCAGTGTCCTCATAAAATTAGAATTTCTTGTAGTTTTGTGGATTTATTAGAACATCCATAAAAAATAATGCACAAGTTTTTGTTGTTATGTTTTTGCACTCGAATAATGCTAGGAATACTAATTATGAAGAAAATTAGCTTCTGTATTATCTTGGCATTTTTAATTTTTAAACTTTTTTTGTGATGTAGTTTGAACACCTGGTTCGTTAATACAGTTTTAGTGACTGTTACTGATGRTGCAGTTTGTAAAGTCATTGTGAAGTGGTGAATAGTCATTCCCCCTGAAAGTAGAGCAAATCTGACCTAACTGCAGTTCTGCAAAATCAGTAACAAAGTGACTAGCAAATTAAGCCAATGCATCCATCTGTGAAATATTTCAAGGTCAAACCATTATTGGCTCCAAGATTTCTAACTAAAAAGACAGAGGATGACAGTACTTACAGTTTGGTAATGTTTGCTTACTGACCGTGAAATGAAATTTAACAGTGTGGCATGTCTACATTTGTAAATTTATTGTGGTTGTTTAGACTTCTTGGAAAATGAAATGTCAAACCATCACCCTTTGTTTCCAGAAGGCATTATTTTGGCCCAATAGATAAGTTTACTTTTTATACCAGTGTGGGATTATTTCCATTTTATWGGTATTTTTCTTAAGTAAAACAAAACTTGTGGCACAGCTATGTCTGAAGTTAGCGCCCGGCGGTACCGGTGCAGATGTAAGAGCCTGGTGCAGCAAYTGCTGATTGTCGTCGTGCTCGGTGCCACCGGAGTCATGCGCAGCTCAGCAGACAGCTTGTGAGGGTRGGCTCMTAGGAGTTTTTGCAAGTCGAGGCCYTAAATTATAGAAGTACAAAAAGACTGTGATCACCAGTTGAGCAGGTAGTGCAGGGAAAAAAWTTACAGGCAAACYAATTCCAAGAGTAGAGAGTAGGGCAGTATATTGTRAATATCTAAAAAGCCTCCTTGGTTAGAATATTGCAGCCAAAATTTTAAGAGTTAAAGTCAGACCTATTGTTTGTTTGTTTGTTTTTAGGAGAAAGAAGATTTGCAAATTCCAAAAGAGTTTATTAAAGAATCTTAAATGAAAAACACTATTCCCTGATACTCTCTGCACAAAGGTGATATAAAACCTAGAGGGAATCTTTTCATTACCATCTATATACAGTTGTTTTAATGGCTTGTTCTGAACAAAATTCTACTGATTGAGTATTCAAAATACCAATATTTAACAAGTCAGCTTATAAAATCCACATGCAAGCTGAATGTTAGTGTTTTGGAAATGTTGTCTATATATGTATAATGAGCATCTAAAACAGTGAAAACGCTTCTCAGCTGGAATGTCTGCAATAAATTACAAAGCTCTTCTGGATAGTGAGGTTAGCTGTGTCTGCTTTGTACACTGCCTGTCAATAACTTCTCTGTCCTTAGTTTTTTTTTGTTTTGTTTTATCCTTGGATTAATGTTGGTAAAGGCCAAAGTCCTTGAATAGCTTGGTCTCTTATATTTTGAAGTAATTAATTWTGAGCTCTGACACTCCATGTATGCATTAGGAAACACGAAACTTGCTTTTGGAGCAGTGTATTGGTSTTTTATACCTTTCATAATTGACTAAGAGGAACAGTGTATGCCTYTTGATAGGCACTTCTTGATTTAGAAGCCAAAATGCAGCGTAGGAAGCTCTGACTYCAATAGCTGCAGTAGCAGATTGCTGCAACGATAACCTGTAGACCAAGACAGAAACAACACAGGGCAATAGCAATCTGGTTGAAGAGAACAGGGAAGGGTGAGTGAGGGTGGAAACATGTGTTACACCAGGGAATAATGTGGATGCTTTCGGGAGCGCTTCCTGAGGACACTTTTTTAAACATTTGTCTTTAGTAATGATGAAGAGGATCACAAGAAAGTAAAGAAGTCAGTTCAGAAATACAAAACAACACCAAAGGGAAGTTTGAAAAGTTAGAGTTTGACTTTGGAAAGTTACTACTAAGCACCCTAGGAGGTMAACTGTCAAATAATGTTTAATTTGAGAACTGTTAACTTTCAAACAGAAAAGTTATCCTATGATTTCTAGAATGTATATTGAAGTCAGTGATCTCACAGTCTTTTACAAACAGAAGCAGTAGTTTTAKGTCCTGTATTATCATGCTATGAARTGTGAAACACTGAGCAAGTCATCARTTTATATTTAGGCCCACAGTTTTATGTTGTGAAGTTGTTATTGCAACAGCAAACTGCCAGCAAATCTGAAATGCATCTGAAATGGCAAAATCCATGGCAGAACTGGTAGTTTTACAGGCTCAAAATGTAATGTTTTTTTTTTTCTTGTGGTTTTGCTCTTAACATTTGTAAACAAGAACACAGTCTCACTGAGAAGTGAACAGAAAATTTTGTAGTTTGTGCATTTAYTTTGTCTTTATTTTCTTTCTTAAGCACATAGCAGCATTATAAGGCAGATTTTTCTTTTTCCTCTTGAATGCAGAGAATGTGGACTTGCAGTAGGAAACCAATTATGACTTGAACTGTAGAACCTGTTCTGTGCCCTTGGAACGGGGACGGAAGGAGGGAAGCCAAACCTCAATCACAAAGAGGTGTCAGTATCTCGTGTTTGCCAAACTGCTGTTTGGCATGAGGGAGACGAAGTACCACAGTAATGTTCAATGGGCCTTGCTATTGCACAGAAGTCTTGTGGATGGCAAATGTGATCCTTCAGTTCTGTGGGCAGGTTTACTTAGGTCTCGTGAAGGCAGTGTTACRTATGAAGTTGTCCTTTTGCCTTTCAACTTTCTCTTCTGCTCTGTTCTCTTTTTCCCTGATATGCTTCGCAAGTGCGGATTGTGCAGAGAATCTACTTAGAAAAAGAAAAAGGCAACAGCTGGGTGTGGAGGGTATGTAGAGAAGAAGAGTTAATTTATCTAACTATTGGATTTTTCATTACTATCCTGCTGGCCTGTGCCCCAGGCATCCAGATGATGGCCTAATATGCATGAAGATTTACATACACTTAYGCTCAAATTCACATAATCATAATGCAGTATGTGCCTATAGTTGTCTTTTTTGACTGTTGAAGAGAATTTTTTTCTTGTCTCAGCTTTCCTGCAGTAAAATCTTTCAATTTATCCACCCCTGACCATGATGGGGGGAGGGAGGGCTCAGTATACAAATCACCTTCCAGAATCTTTTTTCTCCTTTTTCCTTTTTCCTTTTTCCTTTTTCCTTTTCCTTCTATTCCCCAGAGAAGCTTTTCCATTGCTCTGATTTCCTAACTGCAGTCTTCGCTGTTAGGTTTCTTTCCTGTTGCCTCTACAGCTCCTAACCACTCTTTCAGTTTATTGAACAAATGACAGAAGTTCCTTCTAGCAATAATTGATTCTTTGATCAAACAAGTGTAGAATGCGTCACTGGTGGATGTTCTCGGTAATGAAACTAAGGTTTTTACTGCCACCAAATAATTGCTACTATTAAATATTAGTAAGAAGGGAGATGGAGCACCCATGATGGTGCTGCTGTGGGAGCACAGAAATGCCTCTGTACCAAAGAGTTTATAAATCTGAGTTTTCTGTATTTCTGATACAGAGAATTGATATCAGACAGAAGATGGGTAGAGAGGAGGATTTCTTTCAAATGGCATCTGGCAATTGCTTTAGTGTTACATATCATGCTAGCTCTTTGTGTTTTAAGATGAAATCTCTTTCCTCCTGTGGAACTGGAGTGGGATAATCTGTGGGAATATTCWTATATTTGTACTTACAGCTCACTGCACTGTGAGGCTGTGGCCCCGGAGGACAGGGGAAGAGTCCCAGTGATAGGAAGCATTTGCAGGAGGATGTATAGGAGGCCTGCCTCTGCATATTGCTTCTACACAAACATTTTTGCTAATGCTATAAGGTAAAAATGTTAAATATTGCATAATAAAAAGTTTCTTGCCTACACTTATCTGTGGGAAGGAACGTGCAGTGATGGGACTGTCACGTTCCTATGGCATGCCTGAATTCCCAGCCATCAGATCGAGCACTTCCACTGCCAATTAACTAAAGAGGGATAAATCTTACATCCTGCCATCCTACTTGATGGCACAACATACCTCYCATAGGATGTGGAATATACTCCACAGGTGACAAAATATTTTGATGCTTTTATGTAAGGAGCTTCATTTTGTGTATGTGTTAAGTATTTTTGTTCTAGAGAGCTGTAATTTAAGTCATTCATTATTCTTCCTTTCCAGTGTTCTACATGCACTTTAATCATATTTCAAATTGAAAAGTGCAGTTTTTGAAAACTAAAAAATTAGGGAAATATGATTTTTTTTTCTAAGTGAGGAGGATGCTTTGCTCCATCTGCATTTTGAGATATACTTTATGCATAAAATGGACACAAGCACAGTGTGCAAAATCATGGTAGTGTTCCCTTYGGCCATTTGCTACTTTTCTTTGGAAAGATGGAAATACCTTTACTTCAGACATCTCTAAGATTGTATTCTAGTTTTAGTATTTTAAAATATCAGTCCACTGTTTCAGCCCTTGGGGWTTTTAAATACGGTTAGAGTAGTACTCTGTTTATCTTTGCTTTTAGAGTGACTATTGGTGTCACAACATGTTAAGCAAACTCAAACTTTTTTGTGTGCCTATTTTTATCCAAGCTGTGGGTATTTCTTTGATGCTGGTCAAGTTACATTTGTTTCTGCATATTTCTGTATTATAACTAATAGCTTATTTAAAGCCAAATATRTTAGGCAGCAGAGAGGAAAAAAATAGAATATGTAATAAACTGTTTCAGCTGAACTGAGGAGAAAAAAAAAGAAAAAGAAAAGCTTCTTTTCCCTGAAGCATACATTCTGCATCAAATTCAACTTGACAACTGACCCTTTTAAAACAGTGCTACAAAAATTTCTCAGCCTTCTCAATATACAAGAGAGAATGCTCTTGTATTAAACAAACCCCCCAATCCCCACTAAATGAATATAGCCTCTTCCTGTATCCTTTGTGTCTTTTTTTTTCTATCCTCATTCATTGCATTGGCATTCACAGTTTTATTTACACACTTATTTGTGAGGGAGTCTTTGTGAAAAGCAAAATCTTTGAGAATGTTAAAATGAATAAATAATTCCTCTTTGGGAGTTGCAAGTCTCTTTTGAAAATCAATGTGTGCATTTGCAAAAAAAGATTTGCTAGTTGATTAACAATTAACAGCTGTCAGAAAAGCTGTAATCCTGCTTATGTCTTGCATTCTTTAACTCAGGAAAGCAGGAAACAATGCTGAAGTGACTTGGTGTGAGCAATGAATGACAAGTATGTAAAAGTGACCACTCGTGAAACTGAGTATAATGCATTAAAATCAGAACAGGCTGACAATTTAATGGATAAAAAGTATTCAATTTTAAAGATAATAATAGTGGAGTAAGTGTTATTCTATCACCATCCAAATACTTCATTGCACTTCTTGTGCAGCAATATTCTAGAGATGCTAGTTGAGTTATTCTGTAGTGTTTTTCTGCAGTGAAATGAGAGAAGTGCTTTTAGGGCCCATGCTTACAATGGTCTCTCATGCAAGAACACGTAACTTGTATTGAGAAGCTTGCTCTTTCTTGCTCTGAAAGCTGTTTTTATAACTAGAGTAAACCRGTATGGTAAAGATGGAGGGGTTTCAGATGGTGCTACCATGCTTGGGGYATGGTAGGCTGCTAGTTTCTCCTCCCGGTATTGTATTTGTACRTGAAATTGCTTGTGCATATATGGACTATGTGTGCTTACAGTGCTTCTTGACAGATTGAGAACCACAGACATTCARTAATTTTCAAATAGATAAACTCATGATTTACACCAAGGAATTAGGGCAAATTCTGAGAGGAAAATTACAGCMTTAACATGAGGACTATGACATTGAAATGAACATCAGCTCTTGAAGAACTAGAAGGTCAGGCAAGATGACASAGTAACCTGAATAAGGAGAACAGTTTTTGGAAGATCCTTTGTCTGTTATTGTTAGTCTCCACAAACAACCACAGCAGACTATCAAAAACACATCCTACAGTGTAAAGAGAGGCAGAGAAGAAAAGGTCTGCTCTTTGCTCTTGAGGTTTGCAATATCTTTATTGGTTCTGGGGAGGAGAGAAGAGGGGAAAAAATCCCTACTTTCTGTGTTCAGACAACCTCCATAAGCTGTTTATATTCATCTTTATTTTGCATTTGTAGTTCTGTATTTTGTCCCAASAGGTAACCTTTTGTGAGTTTCTGCCACTGTCTTTCTGCGTTCCCTTGCATGCTTGCATCTTGAGGAGTCCTGCTTCCCAGCACGCAAAGCTCTTAGCGGCTGCCTGGAGAAGCAGGGGGAGATACAGCAGGGAACCTCCAGCTAAAGGGTTTTCTTTTAAACACTGAAACACAATAATGTATAGAATATAAAATATMTGCTTAAAGTTGTTAATACTTGGTGCCAATTCCCTTCTCTGTTTAGGGTACTAAACATTCTAGAGGCCTATTTCATACTTAGACTCTGATTTCAAAGTACCAGGTTTGCAAGCCCACTCAGATGGAAATCCCTGGTAAATATTTACTACCTTAATAGCTTATCCATGGATACCAAAATATTTTCCCTTTTCTTTCCCCCAAATACTGGAAAAAGTGCTGTAGAAAATAAGTATGTCTCTTGTGAAATTTTACCTAGATACCCTCACATTTAATTTTGTGCAAGTAAGAAGTTGAACGTAAGCATTTTAAATGTGCATGTAGATTTACATATAAAGCCAGTCTTTGCTATGGACGTAAAGATGAGTCTAAACACTRATATCTATCTTCTATAGAACTGACCTGATTTGGTTCTGCAAAAGCATTTACCCTCCACCTTAACTATTTGAAAAGGACAGTGTCTTGATGGTATATTTGATTACKGCCATAAAGTCTTCTCTAGTAAGTCACTGACCGGGTCGAGTTTGATAGCAGTTCCTGGTAACTTATGATAAACAAAATTATCAGAATGGAGAAAGCAAATATTATTATCTGCCTGGTGTCACTTGGCAAAATTTTTTTTATCAGCATGATGCTGGAGGGACTATCCTTGTGTTTCCTAAGCAAGCTGCCTTGGAAATATCCACAGAGCGGTTGCTTTGTTTGGAGTAGATGTATTCCTAGAGAAAGGATGAGCCAAAGAATTTTAGTCATATTTAGTCATTGCAGCTTYTGTTGTGGCACTGACCACCAGAAAATCAAGTCCCCAAATTCAAACGCAGAGAGARCCTCTGAATATCGACTGACACCTTATTTTATGCTCTTTGGGTGCAATTATCCTATTCCCTTTGTCACTAAGGGATGAAATGTGCTGTCATCTCTGATATTTTGCATGTTAAAAAATTCGGTGTCAATCTTTGTTTCTTCCTCTGCTCCTCCCATAAAATCAGTATGCCTTTCTAGAACTGCTACCTAGCATGTTCCTGCTTTTTGGCAGTCTCTTAGGATACTTTTTACTCATTTTCAAGCAGAGGGTTGCAAGAGCTGTGTTCATTTTTTGTCAAGAAGTTCACCATAAGGTGCTACAGAAGAGTGAATCCTGAGCAGTAGGAAAGCTGTTTTTTTAACTAGRGTAAACTGTTTGTGAAACTGAATGCTTACACATTTGTAAGTAGGACTATTATAAAATATTTACAGGTGTGGCATGAGGATTAGCTAATGAATGTCTCTAGTGTTCTCAACAAAGCAGTGAAGATAGTATGTAATGCATGTGAAACATAAGTTTTGTTCAGAAAGCTTTATAGTATGGTAAAACACATAATACTCATGACTTAATACATAGCACTATTGTCCACAGTTGAGATATATTCTTCTTTTTAGATTACCCTAAATACGGAAATATTTTACGGAGGGGGAAATCCTATCAAGAGCTCATGTTATTCTAGGTTTAAAAAAATACAAAACAAACCCACAAATCCTGACATTCTTTATATCTGTAGTTTATGTTCAAGGAAAAGGAAACAGGTGTATAAAGGAGGTGCTGCTTAGGCTGTCAGCTTGYGGGCTAGAAGCGATGGGTGACACCTGCTCCTGCCCCTCTGGGGTGAGAGATGTAGCTGCCCTTTGTCGGCAGTCGTAGTTGCTGGGATACAGTGAAGAGCAGCAGAGCATGAACTCCCCYGTGCCTGTGCAAAGAGTTGTGCTAGCGCTCCCTCTCAGGCCTTTCCTGCTTTACCAGGTACATGGGGGCTGTTACCCTGACTGCTGGCAATAGTACAGTTTAGTGCATTTTACTAAAATTCTGCCTTTTTAAAAAAAAACTTATGCTGCTTTATTAAATTAGTGGCATAAGCATGCACAGTGAACCCTCCCTTCACAGGCGTAGTCTGTGATGCACTTCACAGGCATAGGCGAGAGAGAGGGAGATGTATAGTGCAAGGTAAATGTGTGTTTTTCCAAAAGCTCTGCCCCCCCCCCCCCAAAAAAAAAAATGGTTTTCGTTTAGAAAATGGTGAGGCAATCGGAGTGCTACAACTGGTGCTTACTGTGGTAGTTGAAATCTTTTGATTTGTACTTTGGTTATTTAATTCGTTTGTTTTGCAATGGAAAGGACTGAAATTGGTTTGGGGGCTGCCTGTCTTCGAGGTGTGTTTAGGACCGTGGAATCCACATCTCAAACAGAAGCTTCTGTTGCAACTGTGTGTTTAACAACAGCAGTAGGGGAGAAAGGTGTGTTTACTTGGTGAAAGCTAAGCATACGCCAGATTTCAGTTTTCAGCCCTCATTTAGAGGGCAGTTTGAAACAATAAAATTTTTCCACTTTTCTCCATTTTTTAAAGTAGCTGTGTCATTTTGACTTGACACTTATAATTTAACTTCAGCAAACATTGATGGCTGCAAGACTTCTGACTTAAAGATGATTGTTTCTGACCTACAGGTAACCTTCTTACCTGTAAGTAAATTTTCACAGAAGTGTCAGGGAGAATGCTCTATAGGAATAAACATGGCATCCATCTCCAGAGAGACTACTGTCTCTGCTATAGGCTAAGTTTTTGTTTTCAGTGTTTCATGATGCTA
Source organism: Rhea americana (assembly GCF_003343005.1). Classification (NCBI taxonomy): domain Eukaryota; kingdom Metazoa; phylum Chordata; class Aves; order Rheiformes; family Rheidae; genus Rhea; species Rhea americana. The sequence goes on along the minus strand of NW_028187066.1, from coordinate 3,284,889 downwards.
ATTTAATGTTTTTGCTGCATGGCAGCAGCACACAAAAAAAGACAGCTGAATTGAAACCTTCAGAATATACAGCGATCCATACTTAAGGATCCATATAAAAAGTTGTGGCTTTTTGTGTGAAATATCCTTGTAAGTTCTTATCCTTTGAAAGCTGTAAGCTGCGTGATAAAAAGAGGCATGTAACAAAGCAGCTAACATCCTTATAGCAGTTACCACATTAAAACTAATTGCGGTAGTGACCTCAGGGTGTGCATCAAGCAATGATCATGGCAGCATTTTCTCAGTGGAAAAATAGGGGCTGGTGAGGTAAGGAGGATTAGAGTATATTCATGTGGAGAGCCTGCTAGGTACATTCAGAATTTTSTCAGCTTCACCAGCAGAAATGGGAGTTTTTCTGTGACTGTCTTACTTTAAAATACCTGGGAAGCTGGAACAGGCCCAGAAGAGTTCAACTGCCTGCTTTCATTGTGCGTGTGTTTAACACTCTCAGATAGCAGATACAGCTTACTGTACTACCTCTGTATGATGCAAAAGTAGAAAATCCAAACTAAAATGTGATTAATATCTGCATGCTTCTATTGAAACAGTGATAAATCACAATCCTACCTTTTGCTTTACTTTTTATGCCTTTTCCTAAGTTGCTTTGCCTTGCTTTTTGCAAACTAAAGAATCACCAGAAACTAAYGCTACCTCTGCCTGCTGTTCATTTTCCAAGTGGTAGTCCTGTAAAATCAGTTTTACAGGAAGATTCTGTAACTTTCTTGTATTCATAGGTGGAAAATGGCATTCCCTGAGAGCCTGGGTGCAGGTGACCAGGCTCAGCGCGTGATTTGATGGAGGCAATTGATTGATTCTGGACTTCTGCCAGCTGACAGGAGATGTCCTGCTGGCAGAAACACCTCCSTTAGTTTGCTGGAGTGCAGTTACAAAGCAAACTCTATAGTAAATGCCAGTGTGATAGGATTTGAGCAGATACTGCTTTTGTTCTTGCAAGGGAGGGAAACTTCTGCAGAAATGCATGTGAAATTCCAGTCTTATCTTCGAGAATGCTTGTGGAATTCGTACAAATAGTAAGAAAACATCCTGGGCACCTTTTTACTCTTTCTACTAGTGTCAGCCTGTGCAAAAGGTAATTTCACTWGCTGTTGCTTAATTTTAAAGTTTTTGAAACTCCGCTAGGTTTTTAATGACTATTGCAGGGTGGGCTTAGGATGTTGCTTCCTTTGTTTGCCTATCACCATACAGCCTCGCCAGCTCTATAAGAAACCTGTCTGTGAAGTGCATTTTAATATTTAGATCTAACAGTGATTAGAATACACTAATGCCCAGTGGGTATATGTGTCATTTTTTAGCAGCTGCYGAGCTTTCTCCCTGCTGCTCCAATTAACACATTCAGCACACACTTGCCGGTGAGTGGGCTGTGTGTATGGATTAAACCACTTTGCTATTTATTCATCTGGCACATGTGATGCCAAAAATGGATCAGTGTATTTCCTGTTCTTAGAACAAATGAACTCAAATGGGGTCCTGAGCCCGTGCCTCTATAAATACTAGGACAGCGTTTAACTGGCAACTGGAAGCCTATTTTGCCTAGAGATATGGTTCAGTCCATTGACTAACATGTATCCCCGCCTCCCAGCCCCTCTTCAAATGATGGAGACATAGGATAGGGAGATTTCAGTGCTGGGCTTTCTGTTGCTGGCAGGCAGATCTCCTCAACTTTGTTCTGTTTTGTTTCATAACTGCTTGAAATCTAGAGTTTTTCTTTTCGCTACAGTATTTTTCTTTACTTATTTTCATATTGAAATATTCCAGCCAGATTTGATAAGCCCCCCCCCCCCTTTTTTAAAGGAAAAGAATATGCTTTCTAATTGTAGCTGAGATAAAGGAGGGATTTTTTCATAGTGCTGACACGGCTGGTGGCAGGGTGCAGCGCTGCCTGCGTGCTTGCGGTTCACTTGTGCTCGGACAGCTGCCCGTGGAGCCGAGGGCGAAGGGGCCGCGAGCTGGTGCTGCGGAGGACATGGAGCGCTTCTTGGGCTTTGTCAAGCAGATCAGAAGATCAAGAAGAAGGAAAGGCAAAAAGTACCGGCCGGAGGAGGATTACCATGAGGGTTATGAGGATGTCTATTATTATGCCTCGGAGCATTTTCGAAGTAAGTATTTTGCATAACCTCATTTCTCTTTGTCTGTGAGAAATATTATGCTTTTAGGATTATTAAAAAAAAAAAAAAAAAAGACAAACCCAAACAGTATTTCTCACATGGTGGAATCTGAGCCTGGTGCAAGTATTAAAACATTAGCTTTCCGTTGTAGATTTATCTGTCTGCAACTGCCTTTAAGGAATAAAAAAGAGCTGAAGTGGCTCAGTCGCTCTCAAAGTAAGTGGGGTCTGTAGACCTGGTTAGTATTTCAGTGCAGTTAATTGAGTAGTGTTGTTACAAACCTTTTGTTGAAATGCTTTGTTTTGAAAACTGGTGTGATGACAGCCCTTGCTGAATGCCTTTGGAAAGCCGTGCTGCGGGTATTTCTAAAGCAATAGAAACGCAGTGACCACTCATTCCTAAGTTCAAGTTGACAACTGCTGTTGGCTGCTGAGTGAGAGAGAGTCGGACAGTCCGTTCCTTGAGCCCATGCTGCGATAGGCTCTTTTCAGCAGAAAGTAACTCGAGGGTGCTGCTTCGGCGCTGCACTTTTGGGTTGCTTACAAAGAATTAAGTAGCTGGGTTTGTTTTTTTGCAGTCATAGGATTACAGTAGTTTGTTATAAACAAAAATAAACGTGTTTTTAAGTCCCGTTGCAAAATGTGTATGGTAAATTGTGGCTCATCAGGGTTTATACCCTGTACCTGTCGGGGCGTGAGCACATGGTCTGGTTTGACTTCTCCCTGGGGGTGGGAAATGCCCAGAAACGCCTGTAGGGACAGTGCATGGGAAGCTACGCTCGGACCTTGCCGAGTTTCTTACGCAGCTCTGTCAGTGCAAGGTGTTGACAGTAGAATCAGTCATGCACAAAAATTACCTTTTTAAAAGATTTCTGCTGCTCTGATGAGTGGGTTGGGAGCTTTGCAGTGAAGCTATGCCTTTCGTTCAGCAGCCAAAGTTTGATGTACGTTTCCTTGTACGTACCACCAGAGTGGCTGTCAGGTTCTTTTTGTATCATTTGGCTTCATTTCCATTTTGCTGAAATAAATCCTGAAAACCTTCCATTTGCTCTAAGACAATAAATGTGATTGTGCTTTAGAGCAACCAAGTACTGCCATTACATGGAAAATTATGAAGCAAGAGTTTTTTATATTCATTTTCTCCAAGTGCATCATGCTTGCCTGTCTTCAGAAGTAACCTAATGTAGAGAGTTTGGTTGTTTACTGGGTGTCTCTATAATAAAATCCTTACTGTTTTACATTTTTAAGAAAATTTACTATGCTGATCATCTTAGAATTTATCTATGCTATTAAGACTGAGCTCTCATAAGGAAAGACCTATTTTGGGAGGCAATACTGTTCTAGCAGGTGATATATTACCATGGAATACTGTATACAGTACTGAAAAAAATATATCTACATAGCACTGAAGAATGTGAAAATACTTTAAGTTAACAAAAGCATGCAACTTTTTTGTTTTAATATGCAAATCAAATGAGTGTGTTGAAGCCATCTGTCAAAATATTTCCCTAGCTGATTGTTTTTGAAGRTCTTTTTAAATAAGAAAGCAAAAACCCTCCAAAACCTGTCATATGTAATAAGGATTTCTTGAACGTTGATTAATAAATTATTGCCTTTGAGTTAATGTAAGTGACTAAGGTTGACACAAATGTTTAATTTTTTAAAAAATCTTTATTCTACTTAGAAAATAWAAGGATATTTTTCTCTCACACTTGAGCCTGTGGTGGTCCTATGTGTGTTAAAGTGGATGAATCTGTGTTAGATTTTGTAATTGACCTTGAATGCTGCTTATATTAGTGATCATAGTCCTCAGACTAAATACTTAAAATAATATACAGCCCCACAGAGCTGGACACGCAAGTAGTTTGCAACTTCTGGCAGTTACTTAAACAAAATGTGTCACAAGAGATTGAGCCCTAGAGATTTGTCTGTTCATCAGTCATCAGGAAGAGAAGAGTCTTTTACTGAAATACCACATCAAATACAATTGTTCCTCAAATGCCTCTTTTGTCTGGCCTTTCTGTGTGCTATGAGCGTCACCGTTGTGATTGGAGAGGTATGGTACCCACTTAAATTGACACAGTATCAAAAGACGTTGCTGGTGCTCCTGTAAATGCACTCTTGAAACTGCATGGCACATAGTGGGAACAATGAAATGTTTCACATTTAATTTAATTATGGCCTGATATTATGCTGCGTACAGTTCAAATTTAGAGCAGTTGCAGACTTCTTAATAGCTATTCCTTTTGCATTCGTATGTTTCAAAGTTTGCATGCTTGAGAATATGATCCTCTTTATTGGTATGATTTTCAGAAACTAGACCTAATGAAATTAGAGACTTGTTGTTCACTCAACTGAATAGAGAAGGAGCTTTTTTAGGATGTTTGCTTTCCCTGTAGTGTTGCCCGTGCCTCCTCAAGGGTTGTCTTGTATATATGAGTTTTATATCCAATTAGCTATTGCATTTGGAGATTGTCTGAGCCAATCGCTTTATGGGCTTGTTACTCTCTCTTCCTCCCTTTTATAATACTGCTTAGAATGGAGATAGAATTAATGTGAGTGCAGAAACTACATTAGAACAACCAAAGGATCAAACAGAAAGAAAACTGTGTTAAAAATAGAATAGGCCTCTGGGGATCATAGGAAAAAGGTGACTTTATTGTGTCCTTAACCCAGTTGTGCTTGAATATTGTAGCTCATGTTGTAGGTATACTATATTCCCTCTTTTGAAGTTTTGTCATGGAAGACCAAATTAGCTGTAATACTAGGACACAACAAGATGAAGGAAAGGTGCAGTAATGCCTGAAGCTCCCTAGGTAAAAAAAGACTCCAGCTCTTGAGTCAGACCTCTTTTTTTTTTGCTGGCCATTTGTTCATTTGGGTTCAGTTAAATGGATATCTTTGTTTTGACATGCAACATCAGCTGTCTTACTTTTCCTGAGAGTTTATTTCCATGCTACATAATACTAGAATAACTAAAATAGTCATCATCTTACACAAAAATGCATTGGCATGAGTAGTGCAGGTGGCGTGTTCAGTTCCCTGAGACTTTACACTGTGAACATAAYGGATAATGAAATTGTGGCTCAAGCTACTTAGACAAGCTGATGCTTACTGTATAAAATGCTTTAAAATGTTTATATATATTTTTTGTACCATTATGGCCCTACCATTCAGCCCGTTTCTTTTAATGAAGCTGTGAATGAATGGTAGGAATGTGTAGCAGAGCTGCCTGGAGCACTTCCAGAAATGACATATGTCCTTTCACTGAAATCATAATGTTTTGCCAAGACCTTTGAGTTTCAACCTAATCTTCAGCAGGAAGGTGTTTTGGAATACAGCCTGATGTGGTCGTCTCTGACCAGGATTATAAAACAAACAAAAAACTCCTCCTTCCCTTCTTTCCCCCAAATCTGATTTCAACATCAGGCTTTATTTCACAAGACTTTTAAAAGATCATGATTTTTGTTCCAGTGGAATGAAAACAGGTTTTGGAATCTCACAGGTTATAGCAAAATGTAATTGTTACAATCTGTCCATGCAGTTCCAGGGAGCATTACTTTGAACACTCGCTGTTAAATTTAGTCTCGTTTATGTTGCTTCTGGTTTGTGTCATCCATTTTTTCCTGAAAGATGCTCAGTTTTCATCTGTCTTTCTTCCATCCTTTGTCTAAGTCTAGAACAAGTTTTTTGACAAGAACATTAATATTTTAGACAAAGTAATTCAACACAATATATTTTTGGTAAAAGTGTTTTAGCCCCCCTTTTTTTAAATCACCGTATTAAAWTATTTAGGTTTTTTCTTCAGTGTGTTTTGAAGTATATTGAGATTATACCAATACAGCTCTGTTTCCTTAGATCAGATTTTCATATTAGTTTACTTTTWTCTAGTTATGAGACTGTATCTGATGTAATAGATTTTTTAAAAAAAAATCTTTTAAAATTTATTGCTAGAGCTGTTGCTCCTTGCATTAATTCTCCAGTATACTTGTATACTTGTATGTGAATCATTTAGTCCCTCAGTTTTAGGACATTCACCTCTTTGAGTTTGTCTCCAAAATGCATGTGATATGTTTTTTTTGCTTTTTTTCCATTCATTGCCCTGTCACTGTCCCTGTGTCRTCATTGGAACGTGAGGGTTAGATATTTGACTACCTTCATGGTCCCCTACTCTTCCTCTAGAAAAAATAAGGCCAAGGAAAAACTGAAAGTTTTGTATAGCTGGAAATTGAAGCTGTCCTCTTTATTGACTGAAATCTGGGTACAGTTAGTTAAAATAAATACTCAGTTTATGCTGCACCATTTGGGATTATGTCAGCAGAAAAACTTCACTTACTCAGATTGTGCATTATTCTTAAAGATGATGCAGAAATTCCCTCAGCTGCCAAAATCTTACTAACAAATATCTTTGCATTTCATAACCTGAATTGCCTGAAAAGTGTATCAAACGTTAATAGAACAGACCTGTTACTGAACTAGTGCTAAGACAAAACACCAAGGGAAGTGATAAGCCTGTGACTTCATAATGTTGTGGTCAGTACTGGCATCGTTCTTATTTGTTGAGAGCTTCTATCCCTTTTTCTTTCATAGTTGGTACAAATAGCTCTTGTTTGCTGGAGTCCTTTTTTTGGGGGGGGACTTGATTGGAGTTGGTCTGTTGTACGGGATTGTAGAAGAGTTAATGGTTTTATGAATAATGTGATGACAAGAGGATTGAGCCTCTCTAGCTCAGACTGCATGGATGTTAATTGATCATACGGGTGAGAGATGTGTGACAACCAGTTCACATTTTACAAACCATGCCTGTTGCCATCTTTGCAGTTTAATTGCCTGTCTCATGATATTTGTGTGGACGGAGGGGCTGTTTCTCCTTCTGTCACAGGTATTGTCATTTGAGTACAGCAGAATCTCAACTTTAATTTTCATTAGAGATAATGAATTTGTTGCAGACTACAAGAGAAAAGGCTTGATAACCTGAGCAGAGAATGTGGTGGACCTTGAAACCACAATGGAAATGAATTCTTAAAATTATTTTAGATAACTAAAATTTAACAATAAATCTCCTTATTTTTCTTCTCTGTGCCTGTTTTATGGTTTTTGAACCCTCGAGATTTGCATTAGATTACACTTAATCAGTGTTTCTGCCTGTTTTCTGCAAGTCATTTCTTTCTGAGGTCAGAAATGAGGGTGGAATATTCCTGGCAATACTAGTTTAGATGGAATGGGATGTGATCCCCATACCCATAGATACTCTGTCATCACAGACTAGCTATCCTCTAGTTGTCAGTTTGGAAACCAGGCATGATGGAAAAATAAGACCGCTGTATTTCAGTTCTGCTGCTAGGACAGACAGTATCAACTTCCCCATTCCGAGATGTGTGAATGAAAGAAAAGTGGTAGCAGGTGACTGTGTTGTTGTGTCTCTGCATCTGCTTGCACGCTAAAATTTCCTTTGTGCAGGTGCTGATGGTCTATCTTTTTTCATTGGATAAAGTTCAGGCACTTTATTGATTCAGGTGTTGTGCTGATACTGGATTGCTTTTGCATCTTCAGGTGTGTTA
>NW_028187066.1:3275525-3277126 GCF_003343005.1 Rhea americana | reverse complement strand
TTTTAGCACATGACTTCTGCATCAAGTGCAGTTTTGTATTTTATGACAACTGTGCTCTTAACTTGCAAAGTGTTGTTTGACTCCTGGTGAACTGTGTATGTGTGCTGAGGTGACCCCATTTATTTAGTCTTGAGTTTGTCACAGTCTATTGAATGTGTCCTTACTAGAGGAACTCGAGTGGGGAAGAATTACCACTATTCTCATTTTATAGACAGTGAACTTGTAGGAATGGGTTATAAAAGGGGAAATGCTGGAACTTTTGAGTACTTCTGAAAACATACCATGAAATTATTGAGTCTTCCAAGCCCTAAAGAAATGTGCATATAAAAATCTTACTTTACTCCTTTCCTGTTTATGTTAATTAAAAACTTGAGGCCCTTGGGATGGGGCTGATGTTTGTAGATGCTTAAGCTGTTTGAATAGTAACTTTAGCTGCATTATGTTGTTTATATAAATTCAAAGGTAATGTAATTATTTTCTTTACTTGTGCACTATAGTAGTATTCAGTTACACAGTTCCTCAGTGAGGCACGTGAGAAGAACATGCAGTTACAGGACCAGAGCAGTGCGCTTGTTCTAGTCAGGAAGGTCTGTGCAGAAGTGCTTGTTTTGATGAAAGATTTTAGTTTTCTATGAAATAGAAAAATGTATAATTTCTTTATTTCCTAAAGCAATGGTGCAACAGCCAGTTTAAGTTCATTGGCAAAAGGATGACATTTTACTTACCCTTTGTGGCTCTCCTGCAAGTACCTCCTAGGCTCCTGGGGCAGAGCAAACCACAGCCAGCATAACATTGCTTTAGAGTTACTTGAGGGAAACTTATTATTTTTGTGACTTAGAATAAATAGAGAGACATGAATTGTAGACCTTTTTGCATGAATACTTCTCCCTGCTAGCAATTATGAATGTAGAATTTCTCTGTTCCTGTGTTTTCGTTCCCTTTCAGGTCCTATTCTTTATGTTCTGTTAAAATAAAGATGTTGATTATCTGTGCTTGAGGAATGTGTTCACTGTAGGCCTTCTTCCTTTTCATATAATGGCTTCCGGTATTAGATTATACCTCTAGTGTTTTTGAGAGATGGGCACTGTTTATATTTTAGTATATCTAGAATACATGTTAGTCAGGTTTAAACAATGAAATTTAAAAAGACTTGGTCAGTCATTTAATTTCTTACTTCCTGAAATGTATGTGTAAGTTAATGTTTTTGTCATAGATGCATCAATTTACATCATGAATGTGTTGTGGTAAGGTTATTTTCTGTACTTGGATACTGCAAAGTGAATAAGACATCAGGTTTTATGAGCTAAGATTAGAGAGGTAGGCAGAAGAACTACTAAGGCCTCTATTTTAGTATTGGCCTCTGTTCCAATGGAAAACTTAAAATAATTAATGGAATTAAGATGGAAACAATAATATAGCCCCTTGCTGATGAGGTTATAAACATTATTGAATTATTGCTGTGTTTTTCAGTAGGGCATACAGGCAGCTCTAATTAATGATCAGCATGAATAAAACCCTGTTTACCTTGAATAGTAGTTGTATAAGGCAAATTTTGTAGTCATCACATATGCAGAAATTACTAGGCAATCTTTTTTTTAAGT
>NW_028187066.1:3259176-3275490 GCF_003343005.1 Rhea americana | reverse complement strand
AAAAAAAAAAAAAAAAAAAAAAAAAAGACTGGGAGAGAGGTGCACCTTTAAAGGTGCAGACAGAAGGGTAATGCTGTGGTTGAATGGAGAAGTCTGTGAAGCACAGATCTTAGTTCCTGCTAAAGCCTGAGACCTGAGCTCTATCTTTCTCCTTTCCTCCTGAGAAATCCATGAAAACCTTGTTTTAGGAAATATTCTTATTCCCAGTAAAAGGAAGCAATTTACTGTAGGTCTCACTTAACTCCCATGTCAGAGATTTGGGGCTGCTGGGGATCACAAGTTTGCAGCCTTGCTGATGGCCTGGTTGTTTGAACACAGCACAAATTTCTCAGAGAGTTTTCTAGTTTCTTTCTTAAACCTAGGAAATTATACACAAATCAGTGAAAACCACTGTTGCAGTTGTGAAGATGTACTCAGAATTTACAGGGCACTGGAATTAAGGTGCCTATAGAACCTTAAGTTGGCCTCTCATCAAGAAGGGCTTCATTACAAGACTATCTGCTAATTTTTCCTAATACTTCTGATTCATTCAGTGTCTACAACCAACTGTGCAGAGTTCCAGTGCAATGCCGCAAATGTTTGTATACATGTGCATATTTGTATACATAACACACAAAGCCCAAGTACTCTGAAAAAATCAGGTAAAAGGCATCTCAGGTCGCAACCTTTAAATTATTGCATTCTTTTAATCATAATCTCTCTGCTTTCTAGTTCACCACCTGTAAAATGTGGTTAATGGTACTACCTCTTCACAGATATGCTATGAAAGCAAATTATTGTTTGCTAAGGTCTCAAGTACTGAAGTTAGTACCCTGGAAAAGCCCAGGAAGAAATTAAGGTCTGGCCTGAGGAAGAACTTGAATGAGGTGTGGGATCTAAGRCATGGAATTACAGTTTAAGCAATGAGGAAGAAACAAGATCTTGTGTAATTTCTCATGCAGTTAAAATCATTTATTTTGGGCATTAAATGAGGCAAGGTCACGTAAGAATTAGGAGATAAAATTATTAAAGTTGTGTTGTAATGCATATGCAGAACACGTCAAATTAAGGATTGATAAGAATTTTTAAATCTGGCAGTGACCTTGCATTTTATATGACCTTTAGTGTTTTGTGTGTGTATGTGCACACATGTGTGTGTATGTATCTCTGCAAAATATGGAGATTTTAATGTTGTGTGTGTAGTGGAGAATATGGAACAGCAATTCTTGGGTTTCAGCATGCAATGGCAACTTCATTGCAGCAGGTCATGGACATTGTCCCTGACCACAATGTTTGCTCCATTCCAGGCAAGAAGGCTGCAGAGGACTGCGTTCTCGAGCCCACTGCACCTCCAGCCAATTGCCAAGGGAAACGCACATCTGAAGTGGTGTGGCAGGGTACTGGAAGAGGCATGGAGCAATGAAATCCCTTTGAATGTTGGTGGTTACTCTTTTCCAGGTGTCAAAATTAGGCCTGTAAATTTAGCCCTAGTGCTTTTATGATCTTGGCTCCACACCCACACAGGAAGGCAAAGAAGAAAGAGAGGAAGATATTTATGGGACAGTGAGAAATCTCCTTGGAGATCTTCAAAACTTAACAGGGCAAGGCCGGGAGGAACCTGACATAACTTTGAAGTTAGATCCAGCTTCAAAGTTGGCCCTGCTCTGAGCGGGGGATTTGGGCCAGCTGGTCTCCTGAGAGCCCTTCCAACCTAAATTATTCTGTGATTTCATGAAAGGGAACTGTGGTTGGAGAAGAAACAAAAACTGCAAAAGGAGACTTAGAAAGGGGGAAACAAATGGAAAACAACTCTGGGGAAAACACTGTTTGAGTGAAGCCACAAGAAAGAAAGTGAAACCAAAAGTAGACACATACTGTGTACCTCAATAAATGATGTTTTCGGACTTGTTTTCAAATGCTCCCTTTGGTTGTGCTTAACAAGCTCTGTGGTTGTTCAGGTCAATGTTATTTTGATAACACTGCCCCTCCCCAAGAGGGAGAAACTTCTCACCCAGCAGTACAGGTTATTCTAGCAGCTGGTAGTAACTTTATTTAAATACAAATGACTCGCACTCTATTACCAATATATACAGTAAGCAATAGTGGTTGCTCAAATATCTTCATATTTTAAAGTTGCAGCAGTATTAGCTTTTTGTTTTTTTTTTTTTTTTTTTNTTTTTTTTTTAAACTTGGCTAACCTATTTTGCATGTTAGAGTAGGAAATAGTTTTGAAGGCCTGATGGCATTACCTGCAGTCCATTTGTAGAAGCCCAGCTGAAATTGTACTGAAACAGAAGCCCTTTGCAGGGATGAGTCATAGCACAAGCTGGGGCTTGCGGTGCCAGCTGTGTTAGTGCCGAATGCTTAGAAATCAAAAGGGATGTTTACCGCATTGCCTGATAGACGTTGAATCTGACAGCCCATTTAGGGGGAAATGGGAAGATGTCTGTGAAAGAAAGTTGGGATGGAGCCTGGAYCTGTGGCAGAGTGCTTCCAGCACAGCCAGTGCTCAGGTCAGTCATCAGGAAATCTGTATATGTCCAGTGGCATTTACAATTCAGAAAGCAAGAACACACATTTTCCGTTGGGTAGTGGTAGAATTTTATGTGACATGTCATTAAAGTGTTTAGTTTTGTTGCAAAAAGTAGGGGGTCACTTCTGCAATGGAGAGAGCGAAGCTGTTCAGACGGGTGGTTAGAAGTGTGCATGAATAATTAAATCGGGTGGAAGGTAGTGAGACTCGGTGAGCAATGGCCTTTTTGAAATCCCTATGAATTTAGTGGCAGTTCAGTAGTCTCTGAAATGCTCTGCTCTGACTTCACCCGCATTTCACCTGAAGTTCCCAGAGCACTCCCAGAGAAGATACTCAGGAGTTCCCAGCATTTTAAAATCCTCTGCCACATCCTGCTGGGGTTGTGGGGGCAAAAGCCTTCTAGAGCRAAGGACGTTAATACTTTGCCTACGGGTTTTTTGGTACTCTGCACCCTTAAAACATAATTTCAAAAATACTTACATCTTTGAATATCCAGGGTATTTTGATAATGTTCCTCTGCGCCCTCAGTCGCCACATGCATCTGTGGCATTTGGTCTGTGGCAGGTTTGTTCAGGCCTGGAGTCGCCGGCRCCACGTGGTGACGAACGGCGGAGAGCGAGGGGCCTGCTGGGCAGAGCCCAGCTGCCCCGTTAAAGTATTACTGCTCTGGAGTGCAACACAAGGAATCTAGAAAGTCTTGAACAGTATCATTTTGTAACTGGTTTCTTGATTTGTGTTTTGCAATTTGCAGTTTGGGGTAAAAGGGAGATGGTTCCCCTCTTCTAGTCTGGTTTGCTTTTTCACGACTTCCCCCCCGCTTGGGCTGCCGCGAAGTGTCCGAAGGGCCGCGGGCRTGCGAGGTGGATCGTGCCTCTGGCGGCGCTCCCGGGGCCTGAGGGAAACCGAGGCAGCCGTTCCACTTACAGCCCAGGGGCTGGCGGTCCGGTGTGTTTTGCGGATAATTGGACTTCTTACAACCACGTGTCCATTTGGAGTAGATAGTTTTCTTCAAAATAGACAACGAYAGAATTTTATAAGCTCTTGGATTTGGAGTCTTAAGGAAATGTAGTGTTGTTAGCGTAATTACTCAGAGGTTTACATCTGTACAAGGAGAAAAGAAGGGTGAGGTAACACACCGTTCTGTTGTGTGAAAATAACTTAAATTTTATTTCTAAAAACTGCTCAAACTTTCTATTTTTTTCTCAGTGTTTCATTTTTAAGATGATATTTAAAATTCTGTGAAGACAATTCCTTGGAATTGATTATTACCAAGCTTAAATATGTTGATGTTTTATGCACTAATAAATTGTCAGTGGATTTGCAGGTGAAGAAAATGTAGTTTTGGTTAGTGATCTCTCATTTCCTGATAAAATGAAGCGTGTCTTATATGATTAATTATTAATGGAKGATAAGCAGCAGCAGCAGGTTTATGGCCTTAGGTGAATGAAACTACCACCAAGTGAAATGAGGATACGTACACATAAGGAGACAAATTTAACCTGATTTTTGAGTAACTACAGAAGGTAATTAATAAATGCTATCTTTTATGATCTTTCCTTCTCTACATAGTTAGAACTGTTTCTATAAATACTGTTCATCTTCTGTTCATAGCAATTTATCTTTTTAAATGATGAGCTAAATTAAACTTTAAAAAGAACCTGAGAAATCAGCACTGTCTAAAAATCTGCAATAGTTAGATGAACTGTCCTAAATTGTTCTTTTGGTTCCTGTAGTAGTGATTGGAAATACTGATCTTCTGAGAAGTGTCGACCACCTTGTTAGTCTGTCTGTTGAGCCCAGTTTCGGCTTGTGGCATTTGTCAATTTTTAAATGTAGTAACTAGGACTACTGCATGGAAGGAGGAGTTAGATGATAACATCAAAATGAGAAAATGCACGTTTTGGTATTACTTGCAGTCAGACAGAGCTTACTGTATACTGCTATACTTTTCCTCCTACCGTCCCCAATTTTTTTTTCGTTTACTTTACTTGATGTATTTAGTTTCTCAATTCTCTGCTTTTTGAACTGTGCCTTGGGCAATTGAATGACCTGGAGTTTTTTTGGTTTGGATTGTTTGTTTTCGTAAAGTGGAAATTTAATGAATTTTCTGAATTTCCACTCTGGAACCATTTTCTCTGTACGTATTGTAAAGGCCTTTAAAATACTTGAAGTGCAGCATATGCTGTGCCCCATGAATTTGCAATTCAAGGAAGACAGTGTCCTGCGTTTTTGTCATAAAATGATTAAGCAGTCATAATGCAAAGGAGAGGGAAGTAGCAYAGCCCATTTGCAGTCCCTTTTCTCCTCCCTTACTTGCACGGGGGTTTGTATTTTCACATTCTCACTTAAAAGAATGGATACATAGGTTTGTATGTGTTCCTTTGGAATTTTCCACCTGCTTTTGTATTACTACACACAGTATGACAGTATGTGTTTTTCTTTTAAGAAACACAGGTTTTAATTTAGGTTTTAATTTAAGGCTAAGAAGAAAGGAAAAAAAAGGCAAAATTCAGAGAGTCTTCAGATCTGCATGCAAGCTCGTCTCTTATTCAGAGATTATGGCCTTGGATTTCAGTGTGTTTTTCAGTGCATCTCTGAATGCAGATTTATTTATTTGTAACTGCTGAGTGGAAAGCAAAGGTAGCTCTTCCCAAAACCATGTCTGCAGTGTGTTCACCCTTTCTGCTGTCAATGACTTATCGAAAAGAGTTGTGCTTGCGGGGGGGTGGGTTGCAAGGTGTTGTGYTGCCTGAGTTGTGCCTTGCTGGAGGCCACCTAGGGACTTGATCTTGCAAACACTCAGCACATGAGTAGCTACACTTGCATGAGGGGTCCCGGGGACTACATGAGGTTAGTCCTGATCACAAGTGCTCCCTAAAGATGATGATGCATGCAGGTGGAATAACATACAAGTTCTTAGCAGTTTGCAGTTTCTTCCAAATGCTCGCGTCATTTGTGTCGTGTTTCTGTACTCTCTGTTTCAGCATCTGGAAAGTTTAAAGAGGATATTTTGACTGAAAGATCGGCATCCTTGGATTGTTAAGCTCTATGGCAATTTGTAAGTGTGCACATTATTTTCATTTTACTTCACAGGTGAAATAGTTCAGACTCCAGAAACAAAGTGAGTTGATTAGTTTTGCATTGTATCATTTCAGTGCCTTATTTCAACCTTGTTCATTAAAGCTGAAGTGGAAAACGCAGGCCTGAAGGACCTCTGTAGACAGCAAACATTAGCCTGGAGCACAGAATTCAATAATCATTGATGAATACAGTTTACTGCTGATTTATGTTATTTGAAAAAGTCAATTATACCTTGCCAATATCTTTTATGTATGTSTTCTCTACGAATTTAAATGTTTTAAACTGTAATAATACTTTAAACTATAATATTGAAAAAAAAATGTATCTTATTTAACACTGACCCCAAAACASTGATCCACTGAAGCAAAAGTGGATAGATATATTGTAGTAAATACTAAGTGCATTAGATAGCCTGCCAAGTATAGTGATTAYTTTATTCACTTGGAGGCAAATGGGTTCAGGTGAAGCTTTAGARAGAACTTTACTGCTGTTTTTTACTGTGTGGAATCCAATTATTTTTAAAGGATTCAAGAAAATGAATGCATGTTTCCTTTGTTATGGAGGCTCATGGTGAGACTGAAATTGGGGCTTGAAATTATTGCTAGTTCTTTTAGATGAGGGCTAAGCATGTCTGTGTGCATATGTGGAAATTGCATGTCCAGATAAATAATGAGTTGAGGTTTTTGGTTGTAAAGATYGGAAGTGGGAA
This sequence comes from Rhea americana, assembly GCF_003343005.1. Classification (NCBI taxonomy): domain Eukaryota; kingdom Metazoa; phylum Chordata; class Aves; order Rheiformes; family Rheidae; genus Rhea; species Rhea americana. Next base: position 3,269,188 of record NW_028187066.1, on the reverse strand, counting down.
AAGAAACTGTATTTTTATTTTGATCTCGCAGTTATAGTGGCTCAGTATTTTTTTCTTTGGACATATGAAAAGACCTAAAGAACTTGCAGCAAAGTGGACTTCTGAGCTGTGGTCACTGTGGAATAAATAATTCAATTCTGGAGTTTATGTTTGCAACACAGAGGACAGAATATAAAGCTTTGGTCTCTGTTTGTATATGCAGTTAGACTTAAATTATTCCCGGAACTGAGTGACTGCTTTGGCTATGTGAGAGTGGTGCTCCAAAGGGAAGGTATTCATCATTCCTGCCTGTGAGTCTGTATTGTGAGAAGAATTATTAGAAAAAACACTTGATGAGTGTATGTGTGTGTAGTGTTTTGGAAAACATATCTTTGGAGCAGAATCTTATTTAAAGAACTGCACATACGGAAGTGKCTCCTGTGTTAAAAACCCCACATGCTCTTCATGCATAGATGAGCTGCATTTCCAAAGCAACAAGTGTATTTAAAGTGCTGAAGAAAAAATGAATAACTTCTGTAACAGGCAAAATTCCTATATCCTCAAGGACTATGACCATGGCAAAGATCTTTGGTTTTGTGTCTATAAATTATTTACAATTTGCAATAAGGAATAAAAAAAATATTTATTGTAAGRAATAAAAAAAWTTACAATTTGCAATAAGGAATAAGAAAATAAGAACTTAATCAGCTTCAAAACCATCCATATTGCAGATGTTTGCAACTTCGCCCTCCCAGGCCTGTCTATCGCCAGCTGCCTATTTACCTCTTGTAATAAATGCTTATGTCCTAATAATCTGATGGACAGTACTTGACCTGTGTAGGTATCAGTAGTTTATTTTAGTAATATTGCTAATATATAATAAATAGTAATGCAAATCTTATCCTGTCAGTTCTTTAAGAATGATTTCAAGTGCTGGAGAGAGCAGATTCATTTTTTTAATTTAATTTACTGTCTTTATATTTCTGCTCTCTGGAGTTGTAGTCAGGAGTGCGAGCAGAGGTACTGTGCGAGTAAGGTGGAAGGTCCTTGTCCATGCTGCGCTCTGCTCTGGGGGGGTCCCTTCGTTCTCCTGTCTTTCCCTGCTCTTTGAGGGCTCAGCATGGAGGTAAGAGGAAACCCCTTGAAACACTTTCTTGGCAGTTTGCGCTGGGTATTGAAGGATGTCCTTCAAGGAGGCTTCTTCCATGCCCCCCCCCCTGCTAACTAGCAGCACCCCGAAGTGGTGTTTTCCTAGATATACCTTAGCACCAAGTCTGCCCTCAGGACTTCTTGTCATCACGAAAAAATAATTTGTTCTCACTGCAGCGTAATAAGGAACTACAGGGTCATGAATGTCAGGAATAGTACTAGTGAGGACAAAACACTTTGTGGTTACCGTGCGCACTTTGGTTTATCTTGATGTGCRTATGCATTTTGAAGGCTAAGAACAATTTTGTCCACATGAGGATTTTATGAAGCATTAATTAATACAGAGTGAAAATACTTTTCTTCCTCGTGAGGATGCTGCTTCAGAAAGTCTCTTTGCTGCAGGGCAGGAATGACTCTTTCCTTTGTTCCTTCCTTTTCAGGCTAGACGAAGCCAAGATAGAGCTTAAGGTGCAGACCATATATGCAAGTAGCTTCAAATAGATGGGCTTTTTCCCCTCCGTATATTATTTTCTGTAGAGACAAGCATGTCTCAAGATTGTAAGTCTGCTTTGGGGAAAAGTTTGTGACTTTTGGATAACCTTTAACTCTAGAAGCCATTCAGATATGAGTAATTACAAATCTATTTTAAAATGTCACTCTCTACTGTTTGGTTTTCAAGTATGCTAAGGCATAAAGCTCWCTGAGAATACTGTCAGCATTTTTTAATGAAACACTTATTTTTACTGAATCTCCATGGGGAGGAGGGAGCACCATTGCTCTAGAGGATGAAGAAGACTTGATTTTACATCTTTGCTGTATTTAATTGGAAACACAAAGAGCAGGGGGAAATATGAGAGGGCAGAATTTGTTCCTACCAAAATCAAACTGAGTGACTCAGATATGCCCTTAGGAAGACTGATGCATGGTATGAGAKCAAATAATAGGGTTGGAGCATTACCATCGCAGGCATGAACAGTGCCCAGCAGAAGGACAGAGCTTCCCCTAATATTCCAGCCATCTCATACCTTGGTTCAGTCCCGGACTGTGTTGAGGCAAGGATCAGCCCTCTTTTTTTCTAGATTTCTATTGCTTAGTCCTCAAGATCTCTTGGCTCTCATCCTTCTGTGTGCGTGGCCCAAGCTGAAAATTTTGGCCGTCTTCTGTTGTGCGTTTTGTCCCTGAAGGCTGTCCTCTGGCTCTCTTAACCTCTGGGTTGGCGTGGTGTGAATAAATGGACCCTGTCTATTTTGAGGTATGTCGGAGTTGCAGCAGTTAAGGTGGTTGGAGGGCCGGGGGGCTTCCTTCCTTTGCTCTGGAGAAAGTGAACTCCTCAGCCCCATGGTAGCTCCAGAGCGAGGTTATTTCCTTTGCTTCTGTCCAGTCAAGGCTCTTGCTTGGTTCCTTTCCCAAACAGCTTTTTTCTGAAAGCTCCCATTAGATAGTGGGCACTGATGATGCTACAGCTCCCATTTTTATTCTTTTTGGATCAAATCAGATCCTATTCTTACTTACCAAGTTAGTAGCATTTTCTTGAAAATGAGGATAGTTTGTATAAAATGTTGATAAGAAAAATAAAGTATCACTGAAAATAGTGAGAAAAACAAAAATACTCTTTTCTGCAAAATATATTTACTTCCTTACAATCATAAAATGCTCATATCTGTGAGTCTTTTTTATTTTTATTTTTATTTTTGTCTTCTCTTGACATTGGTTAGGTATCTATCATTTCTGGAAAATTACTTTTGTTTTTCCCAACAGAGATGCTTGCTGAATTAAAGGAAACAAAAAATTTGCAATTATTGTATTTACCTCATTCAGCTATGTGCAGTGTTTTGATTTGCTACCTTTTCTGTTACTAGACTGTGCTGAGTGATTGACTAGCCTGAATAAATTGTATTCCTCTGGATGGATTTGTGCCTGAGTGGATTTTTTTGTTTGGTTGGTTAGTTGTTCTTAATATTTGAATTATCTTCTGAGCAGTCTTAATTCTTTTTAATTTTGAAAGTTGTTGGACATATTGRTTGGAATTAAGTGTAGGTTCAGGGGCTGCATAAAACCAAGGCTCTGTTTTTGAAAATTTAATATCAGGCTATGTGGAGAACACTAAAAATTTGTAAATCTATTATACAGAGAATGACTTTATAACTCGAGGGGAAAACAGTTTAGGGGTGGGTGGATCAAGTGAAGTGTGTTTAGAAGCCTTAAATAATGTAATTGTTTCCAAGTAACCAGTGCCAACTGTCAAGAGTAAAGTTAATTTGCTAATGGGAATATTGGACCCTTTGAAAAGCCATTTCAAGTACCAAGTATGTTTCGGAGATTTAATAATTAATCAAGTGACTATATTAAATGTCAGTGAATACGTCCTTGCGTTGCTATCATACCTCTCTCTCAACACGCATTTCCGGGCTCATTACGATAACGCAGTGAGATCTGTAATGTAATAGTAATGCTCATGTGCCCGAAGCTACAGTCCCTCCTCACATTCTTGCTGCTAATTCTTAAGCTTGGACTTTCCATATAAAAAGTGGCTAGGAGGAGTGTTTTGAATGGAATTACCTGTTAAGCCATACCACCTCTTGACTGGAGATTGCTTTATTTTTCTTTTCAGAGAACCCAAATACTTAGGGCCAGGCCTTCAACACCCRCTGTCACTTCCCCAGTGCTTCAGTGTGCTGCTCTGATGGAAGAGCCGATGTTGCAGGGAAAATGGCTGGATTACAGAGCTGCCTTTAGCGTGCTGAGGTTGGCTGGCAGRAATTAGACTGGTGGTTTCTGGCTGGGGGCATTTTGTACACTAGCCTCATATTGAACGATTTGTGAGCTGTTCAAATTGTGCTGTCTGGAACCAGCCCTGGTGAACTGCAGGGCCAGATTTGCTGTAGGGGGTGTAAAAATACTATTGTATCCTGTTTGAACACATGGGCACGTACGTGCATTAGTTGTTTGAGGAAGGGCATCAGAGATAGCAACACAAGAAATTTCTGATAGCTACACGTGATACAGAGAATATACTCTGAAACTATAATTTGTAGCATGACTTTTCATGACCACAGTTATCAAAACAGAAGTAAATCTTTTGCACAAACAGAGGTTTCTTTACAGTTAGTGGTAGTTTTATATTCCAGAGAATTACATGGTGTGTGTGGGTGGGTGTATTGAGGTATTTTTTTTAGAAGTCTTTCAGCGTTTTGGGAAGAAAAAAATCACTTAGCTGCAGACCAGTCTCCTCCCTGCAAGACAGTGTGCTGTCTAGAGTGGCTTGCCATGCTTTCTAGAGCAAGCAGGAAATCCGATGTTTATTCCAGCTTCTTTTGCATATCGTTTTGGGGAGAGGCAAGCATGTGCTGCGTTACGATGAAGCAATTATGTTAGCAGGCAGTATTTGCGTAATGGAGCAGGCTTCTCATCATGCAACGGATAGGTGAGAAGGGGCTTTAGAAGATGGGAGTGGGTGGTGGGGGTCCCACCTGTGTGCAGATCATACCAATATGCAAGGCTGGGTGAAGATCCAGCCCGTAAGTGGCTGAAGAGGGCTATGAACTCACTCATGAAGGAAACAGCATTATTTCCTTAAGGACTGGAGTTGCTCAAGATAAAGTGTGTGTGTGGTGTTTTATTTTTCATAGTTTCACATGCCAGAAGTGGCAGTCACGTGGCTTGAAAAGCTTCGACTAAAGAAAACCTGAAGTTCTATGTGAACAAAGTTACAGGAAGTCCAGCATCAGAAAAAGCAACAGCCTGCAAATAAAATAAATAATAAAAAAGGCAATTTATGAGGCAGTAGGATCTATGATGTCTGTGACTGTTTTTTGAGCTACCTTTTGACTTCTCACAGGCCGTATATCTTTTTGGAAAAAGTGTCTGCCTGTGAATTGTTGTCTGTAATCCCATATAAGTGGTATTTACTTACTAAGAAGAAAATAGTGTGTAGTTTATGTAGACGTGAACACAGTGAACAGCCAACAAGCCAGAAGGCAGTATGTGAAATACCGAAGAAAGATGAAGAAAAAAAAGAAAGTGAATTTTTTTGTATTAACATGCCATAGATTGCAACAAATACATTTTAAGTTAAATTCTTGTACTTAACTGGCTACTAAAAGCAGTCATTTAAAAATTGTACCCAACACAACCATTAATTAGACTTAGTGGAAAGTGATGGAAATTAAGTAGGAAAACCGAGTTTTTCTATAAATATGACCTGAATCACATGCCTTTGAAGTATATAAGAGTTATTCCATTTACTTCTACAAAGATTATAGTTAATCCAGCTAGTCAATACACTACAACAATGAAAGAATTAGTTTTGTTGTACAGCAGTCTCCTGTCTCCCCAGAAGATTTGTTCATAATGTTGGTTTTCTTGGGTTTCACAAAGTTACTTTATTTATAAAGAGTGCACATTACTTTGTAATTTTTATTAGACTTAAATAAAAATTTAACAGAAGTAGAGATAATACAGCTAAAGAGTTTATATGCGGTGTAAATATAAGCAGTATGAATTACAAATACATAAGCACAGTAGGGCAAGGGACTTTTTTAACAAAATGCTGATTAGCTCCCTGATTGAAGGTTGACTTCTTTCAGAAAGCGTATCTGAGAGACTCATTTTCTCAAAAGCGTGGATTTGGGGTTTTTTTAATGCCTCTTTCTGTGCAGGTATTTGCAGTATAGTAGCAATAGGTGTCCAGGGAGGTCTCATCCATGCACGGCTCAGTGCTGAGTGAATTCCTGTGGCTGTAATGGTGAGGTCCCACCTTTCCCTCTTCTGAGAGATCCGGGAGCTGCTTTTCCTCTGGACATGGGCCCAGGATCTGCTGATGGAGGATGGGGACCAAACGTGGGCTGCTGTCATCGGGCGGGGCCAGTCTTTGCCCAAGACCCCGTTGGAAGTGGCAGCTGGAACACACCAGCTGACTGGATGTATAGTTCTGCTGAGCTATGGATGAGGCAGTATTGAATGTAGGGCAGGATTTTAACAATACGCCCGTTGTGAAGAGCTAGTTTATAGCCCAAGAAATAAGAAGAAATGAGACCTTTTATTAACTTAGAAAGTGACATAAAAAAGAATATTACCATTCCTTTCACTGTATTCTTTACGGTCTTAAACTTTGGCTTTTATGTAGGTGAGCCATAGTGATGGACACTGTAAGCAGATTTGCAGAAATGAAGGCTTTTGTTGGTAATAAGAAGGCCTTTCTAGATGTAGGAGAAATTTTCAGTGGTGCTTCAAAACAAATCTAAATAAAATTATCTGATAAAGAGGGAAAACACTTTACTATGTGTATATATCACTCTAATTAAAAGCGCACTCTGGAGAAGTTTATATAAAAAAAATAAGAACAATGTAGAGGGTGATAATAATGCCATAATTAATAGAATACAGTACAGTGTGTGCTACAAAACAATATTATCTCTGAAACGGTGCTTTTAACTTGAGGCTTGTAGAGTGTTCTCTCAATGTGGGAAATATTTTCCTCCTTTTACAGAGAAATATCTCAACTCTGAGTGTAGCAAAAAATACGTCAAAATGATATAATTAAATAGAACAGTTTAACAAAACCTGAAATGGAAATAGTAGGGTTTTTTTGAAAGCAACCTTACTCTGCTTTGTTTCTCATAATACAAAGAATCTGGCATGCAGAATCTTTCTTCTTGGTCTGCTGAAATCTGTGAATAACATCAGATATTTGGACTCTATCTTATTTTTGTAGTGTGGTTTTAATCTGGAAGTAGTGATGTAAAAACAGACCTTCTTACTCCTTTTTTTTTTTTTTTTTACATTTGATTCTAAACTAATGGAATATAAAAAAGTAGTGTTTAGCTTTCCTGTAGGATTCAGTTTTACATTACTTGTTTTACTGCTATGAGGAGAACAGTAGATAGTTACAGATTCTATGAAATAAATTAAAGATTTGGAGGAAAAAAATGCCAGCTGCTAAGTTTGTTTCTTTGTATGTTTCTTTTTCCGTATTCTTACCTGATTTCATTCCACATAATAGATATGTAATAGATGGTGGGAAAGCTCACTGATTTTTCTTCTATCACTGCTTCAACGGTTGACATGTTGCCTCTACTCCTTTGTGAAGGCGCTTGTGGAGCTCCTAGGTTTGTTCAGGATTACCTAAATTGCTCTACAGAAACAGGTTATTTTTTGTCTTTGTGGAATGTTATTTCATTGCCTTTTTGTTGACCTTCCCTTACTGCAATCCTACCAACCTAGGAACCGTGGAAACCAGCTTTCTCTTGTGAATGTGGTTGGGCTATGACAATCTGCAATTCACTCTCAGCTGTTGAAATATTTAAATTTTATATGGAATATTTTAAAACATTAGTAGCAATATTAGGCAAAAAAATCAGTGAAAGGAGAAGCAGAACAAATAGCACTGTTCATGCTTAGGATCTGATTTTAGAAAAATGTGCCACATGTAATTTTCCTTCTTACTTATTAGGGGTCAGATATTAACCACTTAACAAAATGTAGACAAGATTTTTGGAGTAGTAAAGCAGGGATTCAAATACTGAAGAGCATTTTTTTTTTTATTCTCACCATAATAGTTACTTTACATAGTTTTATTTTATAATCACTTAAATAGTTGGCCTTGGTTTTGTCACCCTTTGCTGTGAAATTTGGAAAGAGTTGAAATACTTTTTAAAAATAGATAAAAAGGTGTCTGTAGTATTGGAAAATGTGGAAGGCACACTAAAAGTAGATTTAGAATATCCAACTATTTTATTTTTAAATAATTGAGTTTAGGTATGTCTGCTTGAGGAATGGAAGCGCAAGAGATTTCATTCTGCCTGTATTACGGTGATGGTTACAGGTGAGCCATACGAAGTGCAGAGTGTATGGCCGTGGGAAGTTGTATGGCTTTTCAGCTCAGTTTTTCCCCAGGAAATCTTCTGGGGTTAGTTTCATTCCCTCCTAGCATTTTTGCTTTCAGTCACCTTAGTTCCTGCTTCCCGAATTTCAGAGGGAGGAACAGAGATGGAGTATGAATTGCCAGGGTTGTTCAACCTGCTAGTGAGCATGTTCCTTATCTGCGGTCTAGAAAATGTGCTCTTGCCGCAGCACATGTTAGCAGCCCCCTGCTCCACGGGGTCATTTTTTTTCATTCGCCAGGTCAAACTGTGTGGTAAACCTGTAAAACAAATTAAATTCCCAGCCTCTAGGTCCTCTTCAATGGAGTGTAAGAAGCTTTCAGAACATCCTTTCTCTCTTCATCTCCTTAAAGATCTTCAGAAATATTTACCTGATTTCATCCTAGCCTTGCTGAGCAGTGGTTTTAAAAGTGGTCCAAATCAGAGACATGCTTCTAAAGGTTGGTCCTGTGTGCTGTGCCCTGCTGGGMGTGTGGCTGCTGCTGCCCAAGCCTGTTTCAGCGGGGCAGAAAGCCACACACACTGGTGTGTGCATGAGATGGGTGTACACGTATGATATAGGTAGATGAATATGATACCAGTTCGTAATTTTTATGGGGAGTACTTTGAAAACAATGTCAATCATCTAGAGAATTAAGAACTGTGCTATTCCAGCTTTGTTCTCCAGGTTTTACATCAGTTGCATATCCATGTGAGAGCCAAAYGCTGGGCTCCTGTCAGTCTGACAGTTGTTTTATAGGCTGTGGAGAGCATAATCTGTTTTGTAGGGACAACGCTTGCTAAAATGAAAATACTGTATTACAGAAACATTGAAGTTAAACAGAAAACTTTGTATGACATATAGACTACATCCTCCTAAAGGCTGCAGAGTATTGGTGTGTGCATTGAAAGGGGAGAATAAATTAGGGGTAGTAACACTGAACGTGTGTGACTTGCTTTTAAAATATAAATGCAAAAGTATAAATACTTTTAAAACATAACACAGAGAAATTCCTCCACAGTTACAAGGAGGGGGGTTTTGTTTGCTTTTTCCTGCTGTAGTCTTTGGATACCACAGCTGCCAAAACCTCAATTTGCCCGTGCTTGGAAGAACTGAATTCCCTCTTGAGCATCCTCCTCCTCCTCCAGTGACCTTTYGTTGTACTTGACCTATTTTTCAGGATTTTCTCCATCAGTAACAAACATCCTTCCGAACTTACCAACCTATGAAAAATAGCTAAATTGGAATGACCACCCACTTTAAAGATAGTGTGTAGGTAGATACCATAGAAAGTAGGTCCCGGTAGTCCCTACTGAATATTAAGTAATAAGTAAATCTCCACTGAATAATAGATCATCTCCTCTCCAAAATAATCATAACAGCAGTATCCACAGAGGAGCTCTCTGCAGTACTCTTCGGATAGAAGAACTTTCCTTAAACTGCACACTTACAGCTGCTAATATTGAAGATGATAAGGCCCTTTGGAAGGGGAAAGGGTGAGGAAACTATCAATTGAAATGATATCTTAGTAATTTTTATTTTCTTTCTAGAGGTATTACAGGCCTGTGCTTTGACAAGATGCCATGAGAAAAAACTCATAGTTGTGAACTCTAAATCAAAAGAAATGTTGACATTTTGGGTTGACATTGAGAATCAAAAGAAATGTCATTATGAGTAAACACAAATGCCATTGTGAGCCAGAGCTCGGTTCTATAATAGGTTATTTATCTGTTTCTGTTGCATAATCGCTAGGCTAGTGCCTTGGTGAAGGGAGTATCAGTGGCCAGGTCAGATGGACAGGAAAGTCTGTCAGCAGCTCCTTGGTTTATGCCTGTAATAGACATGCTGTAGAAAATATTTATGGTGGAGTAAACAATCTTCTAATAATCAGATTTCAGAATTGCCAGAATTTTAATAAATACTGTCTCTCCTTTGAAAAATATCTCCCTATGTAAGAGGAATATCATGAAATATAAACACAAGCAAAACCTTTCCAAGTACAGTTGATTTTATATATATATAT